>NC_056728.1:1705704409-1705851909 GCF_019279795.1 Protopterus annectens | reverse complement strand
TTTTAAGCACTTAGTGTTTTTATTAACTTATGTGCTGGATGCTGCACATCCCTGATCTTAGTATGTTCCTTACTTTCACTAATGGGAGACCAAGTAGTTCTCTCTCACTTCTCAGTTGGTAAGAATTATTAAGCAGAATGGAAGTGAAACTGTTTTATGGATAATTGTCTTTTTATTAGGTGGAGAACTCTGTGCTTCTCCCCTTAGACAAGTGTCAATCATCCTGCATATGTTCTTTGCTTCCTACCTTAATTGTGGGTAAATTATGTATTTTTATCTCATGTAGATGTTGGCAAAATCTAAGCAGCTGTGGGGCTGAAAATGAAACTATATACATACTAGAAATACAAAGATTACTGCACTCCTGTCAGGTAGAGTCCTGGCATTCTTTGAAATGTCAATGCAGTACTCTGAATTACTTTAACAGGCTTCCAGTGCCATTCAAATGCACTTAAGTGGATGTTTTCTATTCATAATGCCCAACACAGAAATACAAAACAGGAAATGATCACCAGTTTAAATGTTAATGACCTGTTTGCTGTTATAGATAAAGCAAATTGTTGTTTTGCTTATTCAAGGTTTTTTTTTTCATTAGGAAACTGATGAAAAATGTAGTAATACTGGATGTGAGGTACTGAATTTGTATGTTAGAGCAAATTTTCTTCTGATGTTTTTTCCTACTTGGGTGGTTTCTATGGTTAGACACAATGCTTACAGTAACTTGCATTTTCAGAGGGGCTTAAGCCCCACTCCGTAAAAAGAGATTTTGCAAGTTATTTTTTTCATGTTTGGCTTTATAGTATCATTTAAATTGATTTTATTGTCAAAAGCTTGAATACAATAATGTGCGTCAAGTTTGACCTCTTGTGATACAGATGCCCTGCCTCTCTGTGAAATTAAAAGGGATTATAGTTGTACAACTCATGAAACCATTGATCATCATGTCAGGAGATTTCTAGAGTCAAAATTTTATTTTATCAACTTTAAATTAATATAGGTTTATAAGAAGTTATTAGGCATACTATCCTGGAGACCATTAGGGAACTTGGCCCAAATTCCCAACTGCTCTAAAGCACTGTCTGGTTAACTGACTTAAGATCACACAGTACATGAAGTTTGAGGGAATCAAATCCTGCACCACAGGAAGTAGTTTAACAGTAATATATAATCTTATGCTTTTACATTTCTATTATATTCACTGTCATTATGACCACTCAAGAGTTGCTGTTTCAGTTTTGCTTAATTTTTTATCTAGTGCCTGGGGTCAAGCACAAAGTTTCAAAGTGAAATACTTTTTTATTCTTCACACTTCCTTTGATTAAGAAGGGATTCCCAACAAAGAAGAGACAGATCTGAAAAAACATATGTCAAAAAAAGAAAAACCATAACAAAGACCAGTCAAACCACACAGGATGAAACAATATAGTCTAGCATAGAAAAATATCATGTTCATTGTTTACAAAGTAATCTGAAAAAAATGCAAAGAAAAACTTGTTTCAGATAAATTAAATCGTCAGTTATTTGAACCAAACATCCTGCACTTCCTGGTAACAGAAGATGATTCCACAGCAAAATATTAACATTAATAAGAGTCCCTTGGTGTCCCTCCTCAGTACCTCTCCTCTAGGGAATCTTCCCTCTCATAAGGTGAATTTCTAATGGTTATCTCCATGCGATGATCTCGTAGCTCCCCTTCTTCCAGGGAGTCTCGTTTAGAATCTCGATCATCAGTCTGTAAAAACAGAAAAAGAGAAAAGAAGCAGAAAATGTAAAAACAATGAGAAAAGGAATAAACAGAGACTTTTACTTATTTATCTTTATTTTACAAACCCTATCTCCTTACACTGCAGGAAAACTATATCTGGTTTCTAATTCATTTTACTTGGCAGACACATCCAGCAAAAAATTCCATGACCTCTAGCAAAGACTGTCCCTTAACTCAGTTTAGTCAATGGTTTCTCCTACCACTCTCTATAAATTTATGAAGGTGTCAGTCATTCTTCTCCTTCTTAAGCTAATATTGGACAACACAGGAAATTAACATTTAAGGCAGAGCATGGTGCAATTACTCCACAGAGTTGGAAGTCAAGACCAATACCAATCTGGTCCTATACCTAACACCTGTTCTACCAAACAGACCACACACACACACACACACACACACACACACACACACACACACACACACACACACACACACACACACACACACCAAGAGCTATATATGTAATGCAACATACATTAGACAACAGCCTCTTCGATAAAGTCACTCACCTCTACACCACCATGGACAGCTCTTCCAAGTGGCAGTCAATGAATAAAGCCAAGTCTTGAAATACGCTTTTTTTTTTCTTTTACAATCTTGAACCCCTGCCAAGAAGTTATCAGTCTGTGGCATGTTTAAATAGAAACAGGTAAGATGAACAATGTTTCTGTTCCTCTACATGAATGAATAATCAAGAAGGTTTTGTATTTTGACTTGGGCATGTACAAGCAACACAATACTTGACCAGATGGTGACATTTTATAGGCAAAATACAACTGAACAGCAGGATAGTACTTTTGTTTTAGTAAACTTACCACAATAGCAGATGTTCAAATGATCACTGGTGCAGTAGCCTTAGCTATGAGTTATATGCTGCCAAGGATATAATAGCTGGTCAGGTTTCAAAGCTTCAAGGCACAACCCACTCGCCCAGTCAGCTCAAACTGAGCTAACTAAAAAGTCAGCTCAAACTGAGCTAACTAAAAAGACAGCTTTGGGGCAACAGGCCTTGTATAGCTTTCATGTCAACAGACAGAGGGAAGCTGAGCCCTGAAAAAGCAATGCTGGGGAAACAAAAAGTTTACTTGCACAGCTGTACTACGTTCATCACACTGATCATTGCTTCAGTAGCCTTAACTATTTACCCTCCCTTATTATATTTGGAAGGTGGAAGGAAAGAGGTCCAGGAGCCACAGCAGAATGGTCCTAGCAAAGCCGAATCTAGACCTAGAGAAGGAATCAAGCTTGCAGTGCTTTGTAAAAGTATGTACAGAGGACAAAGGTCATGCTTCTAGAATACATCTAAAATCTAACCCTTTCCAAAAAGCCATAGAGGAAGCCAAAGCCCTGGTAGACTGGGTTTTGACCCTTCCTAGAACAGTTTTGTTGTGACAAGTATAACAAAAGATAAAAGCCTTAGACAACCATTTGGAAATGGTCTGTTTTGACATAGGTCATCCCTTCTTCTTACCTTCACAAGAAATGAATAACTTATCAGAAGATTTAAAAGATTTAGTTCTGTCAAGACAGTACCAGAGTTGTCTGTGGGCATACAAAGGTATGGAGTATCCTTTCGCCATTTTTAAATTCAGGGAAGAAAATGAAGAGATAGATAGTTTGGCTTAAAGTAAACTTGGATACCACTAAGTATAAAAAGCGACGGGTTCTCAAAGAAACCCTGTCTCTGTGGAAAATGAGAAAGGGTTGACTGACCATAAGGACTTGCAACGCAGACACCTTTCTTTCAGAGGTCAGAGCAATAAGTAAATCAGTTTTCCATGTTAAAAACATCATGTTAGCCAGGTTAGCTGTTTCAAATCAAGAAAGTGTTAGCTTCTCTAACACAAAATTAAGATCCCAAGGAGGGACCAGCAGTTTTCTTGGAAATCTCTTAAGCAAAACCCCTTTCAAAACCATTCTACATGAGAATGTATTGAAAGAGGAGGATCCATGAGCAGACGTGGTGAAATGGTCAATAAATAAACCTTGATGGAAGAGTAATAAAGATTACAAGTCAGTAACTCAAACAAATATTGTAAAACCAGAGAACAACTAGCCCTGAATGGGTGCTAGTTATGTTACTGGCACCAATCAGAAGACCTTCTCATTTTGCTAATATATGATCTTATAATAGCACGCTTTCTTGCCTTCATTAATACTGGCTGCACGTGGTCAGTAAACAACTGCCTAAAGAGAATTAAGACACTATCATCCAGGCAGGCAGTTCAAGTTGACAGAGGTTGGGGTGTACCAAACACCTCTGCTCTTGCCTGAGTAGATCCATTCTTGTAAGGAAAGCTGTGATAACTGCCCCTGGCCATTTCCAAAAGAAGGAAGAACCACTGTTGCCTGGGCCAGAAGGAAGGGAGTTACCACAATGATCTTGGTGGATTCTTTCTGAATCTTCAGAAGTATCCTGGATATCAATGGAAAGGGTGGAAAAGCTTTTAGGAAAATTCTTATTCAAGGAAAAGAAAAGGCATTTGTCTTCCAGGCCTTCTTGCATGGGGTCCTGGAACAGAATCTTGCCAGCTGAATGTTCAGACAGGAGGCAAACAGGTCAAATCTAGGAACTCCCATTGATGATCAAATCTTGGAAGACCCTTGATCTTTCATAAGGGTCTGCCTTGCCCTGATCAGCTTGTCTGCCGCACAATTTTGTTCTGATGGAATGGAGGATGCCTGTAGAGTGAGATTGTGCTGCGAAGCTATATCACAAGCTAACATGGCTGGTCTGCAAATGAGGTATGACCTGGTTCCCCGTTGTTTGTTGATGTACCACACGACTCTAGTATTGTCTTTAACAATCTAAAGTGATCCTGAAGACCAAAGATGATTCAGAGACTTGAGTGCCTTGATAATGGCAAGCACCCCTTTTATGTATACAAGTTATTGCATCTATACTTGCTGTCCCACGCACCTTGCACTTTTATCCCTCCTGAAACTGCTCCAAAAACAAAATCTGAGGCACTTATGGTGACTGACCACTTTAGAACAGGGAAGGAGAAGAGGAGACCCAGATTTAGGGGAAATTTGCCATCTCCACCAAGTGATTTCTCTTCTGAAAAATCCCAGCACTAGGATTTAAAAAGACAAAGAATTTTGGTGCTGGGACCAGAGAGACTTCAGATACCACAGTCATGTGGAGTCTTGCCAGAGTTACCAAGATGACCATAGATGCCAAGACACCCACAATCCCAAGGAATTCCATAACAGTGACCAAAGTCTGAGTGGAAAAGCCTTAGAAATAAATCTAGATATAAATATTTTTTTTTCCTGTGGAAGGAAAGATCTTTGAACTGTGGTGTCTAGCTGACATACCAGGAAAACAATTCTGTGTAATGGAGTCAAAAAATACTTCTGAATGTTCTCTTGGAACTCCGACTTCTGCAAGAGATCTCTTGCCCAATTGAGAGATTTTTGAGTGTCTGAAAATGTCTTTGCAAAGATAAGCAAATTGCCTAAATATTGAAAATGTGGATACCTTACAGCCTGCAATGAGCTGTCACTGCAGCTAGGCATTTGTGAACACTCTTGGTGAGGTAGATAGTCCAAATATAAAGACTGACAGCTGGTAATGTGACCCAGACACACAAAACCTTAAACACATTTAGTCTGCATGAATAGGGATGTGATAAACATCTTTTAAACCTAGTGTTACCAGGAAACTTGAATGAGGAAGAAGGGATAAACTGTGAAGTAACAACATTTTGAACTTAAACGTTACCAAAAACAGGTTTAAGAAAGAAAGATCAAGAACTGGTCCCCAAGCATTTTCTTTCTTTGGCACTAAAACATGCTTCAATAAAAAAAACTTTCACACACTAGGAAGGTGGAATTGGTTGTCTCTCTCACTGGGATAGCACATGATAAAGGCCAAGTGGAAATAACAGAGTCCTGTCTGGTGATTAGGAATTATCCTCTGAAAAGGAGGGATTTTCTCCACTGCCACCTGTAACCTTGATGAATGTCTTCCAGAACCCATTTGTCTGAAACTATCTGTTGTCACAGAGATAAACAGAGGTTCAGAATTCCTAGAAAGGAAAAAGGACTGCCAGGGTGGGAGTGGGGAGAAGGCCCCTTACAGTCATTCTGACTTGTAACGTGCTCATGAATTCATTTTGGAAGCCCAATGCAATTTCTTATTAAACGTCTGTTTATCTGCATTTTGTTGAGACTGTATTTTGTTTTTTGCCAAAACAATGAAAAAGAGATTATTTGTATCATTTTGACCATTTCATGCATTTTCATCATCTGTGCATCAAAGGAAACAAAAAAACTAAATCTCTAGCCAAAGGAGAATGTAAAATCACAATTTTCCATTATTTGGAAGGTTCTGAGAACACAGCCAGGCAAACCTCTTCAATAAAGTACCAGTGGCCACAGCCGCACTGTAAACAAGGACTAGTGACTTGTACAATGGAAGACAATATTATTTAATGTACATCTTTCCTCATAAGAACAAACTGCAGACCAAAACATTCCTCATACTTTCACAATTAGTCAGAATAAACTAACGTGATCCTGACAATTCAAAATTCAGAAAATCAAAGTTGCAGAAGCATACACTTTTCCCCCATAATTAATAATTTTCCCATTTTTACCAGAAAGAGTAGGATTGGAATTAACTAAATGTTCAGCAGCAGTAGGATTAACTAAACCTATAGCTGCTGGGTTAGATTTGGGAAGAGAGTTTATAAAAACTTAAAATACTGAGGACATTTATACATTCTATGTTTTCAGGGAAAGTAGGCTGACTATCAGAAAAATCACTGGCAGTGACACAAAGAAAAACATCAAAGTAAATAGAAATGGAGGAGGAATTGGTCAAGTTTGTACAAATTCTTTCTGTAATAGCTCATAGTTTATTTTATTTTTTTCTGAGGGACTGAGAAACCTCAGTCTTCTTTCACTGAAAACATTGACACATTCTGGAATAATCTCAAAGAAACAGAAACCTCCACAGGGAGAATCAGAACCTCAGGTCTTCTTTCAGAGTTTGAATCATAAAACAGAGAAGAAAACTCTGCATCTGTCCCTTCATCTGCCTGTCCAGATTCAGAATCTCTCAATGAAAACAGCTCTCTTTCTTTTACCAGAATCTACCTTAAAAGAATAAACAACAGAGTGAATTAAACCCTGAGCTAGACCCAGTAAACTACTCCTGTCTAAGAAAATTTGAGGAGGAGGTGATACATGTTTAGTTTTCTCTTTCTTTTTGGCAGGAAAAATGGGGCTAAGAGTGTTATTAATGGCAACAGCTTTCCAGGGATGAGCACAATATTCTGCCAAAACATTGAAGTATTTTCTGTTTTCTCTCCCAGAACTGACAAGAGGGATCTACCTTGCTCGTTGAGGGGACCCCACCATTCTCAGAGGAAGTAGCTAACCCTTGGTCCATAGTGGTTGTAGGTGCTACACCAAGGTATCCAGGGTAAAACAGTGACTGGTTTGGGAAACAAGTAACAGCCACAGCAGTCACCCACCTGCAGCTGAGCCAAATTGCTAGCCTGCTGTGGGGGACAAAGGCTGTTTGCTTAACTTTTTCTTTTTGCGGCTGAAGGACTGCCCATGGGACTGGTAGTTTGTTCCATGGTGAAAAAGAAATTACTGCCTCCTTCCCAGGGAAAACAAGCAGCAAAAGCCAGTACAAATCTGTCAATTTTTCACACAAAACATAGTTAAAAGCACTTGCCAGCCTCCAGTTTCAGAAAACAGTTTTCAGTTACATTAAACAACTGTAAACTGACAAAGTACAGTTGTGTACCTACCATAAATGTTGCAGTCATTACACTTGGGTTATCCTGCTGGCAGGCTACCCGCAGTCGGCCTGAATTCCAAAGTCTTGGTCCGGCGTCGGTTGCTGTCGCCTCTTCCCTGACGTCAGTGCGCCAGCGGTATAAAAGATGCAGCTGACGCCATTTTCTTCAGTTTTTCTTGCCCCAGATGTCAGGTACCCCCAAAAGGGTAGGCTAAATAAATTTGCAAATAAAAAGTCATGCACTAAAATAAACATTACCTTCTTCTACAAGCAAATACACCACATAGGTTGTATAGATAGGTCCCAGCAATGATAGGGGGATGGTGGGAGGGTAACCTGGACTGCAACAGTGAATACACTAGAACATATACATTTATGGTAGGTACACAACTGTACTATGTTCATCGTGTTTCACTGTTGCAGTCATTACACTTGGGTTGAATCCCAAAGTTGAGGTTGGGCGGCTGGGTCTAAATAGGATTAGGAGTGGCTATGAGGCCCTGCAAAATTGTAGTGGCAAAGCCTGCTCTGGATTTAGAGTAAAGAGGTAATTGATAGTGCTTGGTAAAAGTGTGCACTGAACTCCAAGTTGCAGCCTCCAAAATTTCATTGGTTGGTACTCCTCTGAGAAAAGCTGCTGATGTGGCTGCTGCCCTGGTAGAATGTGGCCTAATATTCTTAGGCACTGATTTGCCATGCTGTGCATAGCAGAAACGAATGCAGTGTCCTATACATTTTGAAATAGTCTGTTTTGAAATAGCCTTTCCTTGTGATCCTGCAGCGTAAGCCACAAAAAGTTGCTCAGTTTTTCTGAAAGCTTTTGTTTTGTCCAAGTAGAAGCGTAGCTGTCTGTGCATGTCCAAAGAGTGCAGAAGTCTCTCCCCCTTATTCTGGGGATTTGGATAAAAGGTTGGCAAGTGAATGGTTTGGTTAAGAGCCACGCTGGATACTATCTTTGGCATAAATGTTGGGTTTGTCCTGAGAGAAACCCTGTCTGGATGAAAAATTATAAAAGGTTCCACTGCCATTAATGCCTGTAACTCTGAGACTCTTCTTGCTGAAGTTATTGCTAGGAGCAGAGCAGTTTTCCATGATAAGAATTTTATCTCAGCTGTATTGGCTGGCTCAAAAGGAGGCAGTGTGAGCTTTTCCAAGACAAAGTTGAGGTCCCATGTTGGTATAGGTGCTGTCCTCAGGGGTCTTATGTTTTTTGCCCCTCTGAGGTACTATCTTAGTTGTGGATGAGAGAAAATAGGAGGTTCCGTATTGTAATGAGCTGAAATGGCAGAGGCATGGATCTTTATTGATGAGAAGGATAGGCCTTTATCCAGCATCTCCGTTAGGTATTGTAAAATCTGAGGGATATTAGGAACAAGCGGTTCAAGTTCTTGTGCCTGGTTCCAAGCACAGAATCTCTTCCATTTTTCTGCATAAGATTTCCTGGTGATGGGCCTCCTGGCTTCCAAAATGACATCCATAACTGCTTTAGAGAAAGATGTGGTCTGAGTGGCTATACTATTCGCCAAGCAGCCAGATTTAAGGTTCTGAGTTGGCTGTGGAGGATCTGATTGTTTTGTTGGGTTAGCAGATGAGGAATTTGAGGTAAAGTCCAGGCTGGCCCTTGAGACAAGGTCTTTAGGATTGGGTACCAGTGCTGGCATGGCCAGTCTGCAGAATTATTTTTGGCTTCTCTTGTCTGACCTTTAAGAGTACCTTGGGGAGTAGAGGCAGTGGAGGATAGGCGTAAACTGTTAGGCTTTTCCAGCTGAATGATAGAGCATCCACCTTCATGCTTGTGAGTGATCAGTCCTTGTGCAGAATTTCTGTAGTTGGCAGTTGTAAGAGGAGGCGAACAGATCTATGTCTGGGCATCCCCATTTCTTTGTTATCAAGCTGAAGACTTGTGGATCTAGCTTCCACTCATGAGGGTCCATGAGGTTTCTGCTTAGTTCGCCTGCCAAAGTATTTTTCTTTCCTGGCAGAAACTGTGCCTGCAGATGTACTTGATAGGCCAGTGTTGTGTTCCACAAAGTCATGGCTTGCCTGCAGAGGGGGTAGGAATGTGTGCCCCCTTGCTTGTTTATGTACCACATGACTGTAGTATTGTCCATATTTAGTAGTAGTTGTCCTGGATGTAGTAGATCCTTGAAGGCTGTCAGGGCATTCTGTACAGCTAGCATCTCTTTTTGATTGATATGAAGATGCATTTGATCTGTGGGCCACATGCCCTGTATACATTTTCCCGCCATGTGTGATCCCCAAGCATAATCCAATGCATCTGTTGTTTGTGTCTGCCTGGCTGTGGGTAAAGTGAAAGGCTGTCCCTTGTTGTGGTGACAGGCCAGTGCCCACAATCGAAACTCCTGTTGCAGGCAGGGAATGAGAGTAATTATTGTTTCCAGGCTGTGGCAATGTTGAGTCCAAACACTTTTTAGATACCATTGTAGCTTCCTCATATGCAGTCTTGCATATGGAATTAGCAGGATGCAGGATGCCATGAAGCCCAAAGCCTGCAGAATTTTTCTTGCAGGTAGCTGGGTCTTTGTTGCCATCATTTGAAAGTAATGAGTCAGTTGCCTTTGTTTGTCTGGCGTGAGATAAGCCATCTGGGCAGTTGTATTTAAGTTTGCACCCAGGAATATTATCTCGAGAGGGCACTAGTTTTGATTTCTTTTTGTTTACTGTGTACCCTAGGCAAGTTAGTAATCTTTTTACAAATGCCAGATGCTTTAGTAGAATGTCTTTGCTGTCTGCTTGAATAAGGCAGTAGTCTAAGTAAGGATATATTTGAATTCCTTTTTGTCTGCAAAATGCAATTACTGGCGCCAGGCATTTTGTGAAGACCCTGGGCGCAGTAGATAAGCCAAAGGGCAGTGCATAATTGGTAATGCATTGAGCCAGCTACGAATCTGAGGTATCTTCTGCAAGACTGTCTGATTGGGACATGCAGGTATGCCTCTTTAAGGTCCCAAGTCACTAGCCAAGCCTTTTTGGCCAGCATGGGTAGAAGTTGCTGCAGTGTCAACATTTTGAATTTTGGAACGTCCAGCAAAGTATTTAGAGTAGACAGATCCAGTATTGGTCTCCAAGCTTTTTCCTTTCTGGGTACCAAGAAATGTCTTGAGTAAAATCCTTGTCCCTGCTCTTGCTGTGGCACTTTTTGAATAGCCCTCATGCCCATGAGAGCAGAAATTTGTTTTTGTGCCTCTGCCCATTGATTGTGTGGCAGGTCTGGCACACCTTTTGGCCTTGGAAGGGTGTGAAAGTGGAACATGTAACCCTGGGAAACAATATTCAGTACCCATTTGTCTTGGGTAATTGTGTGCCAATTTTGTGAGAAAAGTGCTAGTTTTCCCCCTAAGGGGGCCTCCAAAAGATAAGTGCTTGGCATTGGTAGAGGGAAGTCATTGGGACTGTTTCCTATAGGGTTGTGATTTGTCTTCGCCGCCTTTGGGGGCTGAAGCACCCCACTGCTTAGGTCTGTATGTGCCTTGTGGCTGAGATCTGCCTCTTGGGCATCTGTATCTGCCTCTTTGTGGCCTGTCTGACACTGGAAAGGACCATTTTTTTGAAGGCCAGTTCCTGCTAAATCTGGGTGGCTGAACCTTTAAGAAATCCTTTACTGTCTGCATTGATTTTGCTTTATCCTCCATTTTTCTTTAACACCTCTTCTGTTCATCCAACAATTTTGCTTTAACATGATCAGGTAAACTTTGTTCTTTTAACCAAGCATGCCTTCGAATGACGGAACCTGTAACTGCGGCTCTGCAAGAAGCCTCTAAGGAATCAAAACCACATTGCAAAGTATGCTTTCCCACTTGTTCAGCTGCATGCAATAAATCCTGCATTTCCTTATTTTCTGGACATTTTGAGCTTGAAAGCATTTTCTGTTTGAGTAAAGACATTATATATTGCTGGTATTTGAGCATGTGAAACTGGCAGTTTAAAGCCCTTACAGCTAAAGTAGCAGAGGTGTAAACTTTTTCCCCCATCTGTCCAGTGCTCTAGAATCCCTATCTGAGGGAACAGGATTTTTTTGCAGTGGAAGCCTCGACTCCTTTGGGACCCTGAGAAATAGTTTCTGGGTCAGCAGCAGGGTTTTTATAAAGAAATGTATGTGAATCTGGGACCCTGTAGTACCTATCTGGCTTAACTTGTGCAGGGGGTAAAGAATCAGGAGACAAACTGGATTCAGTAAAAACATCATCAACAATATGTAGTACAGGGGGAATAGCAAGGGGCCTGTGCTGAGGCAGTAAAAGAAAATCTCTGAGCCTTTTCTTGGATTCTGAATAACCCTGGCTCTCCCAATGGAAATGCTCCCTCATGGTGTGCAGGGTTTCCCCAAAAGAGTAATCCTCACGAGGAGAGGCTGAAGGGATAGATTCTCCAGCGTCACAATCCTCATAGGGAGGAAGAGAATATCCCTGTTCTGAAGAGGAATCAGAGGAAATAGAAGCCTGGTCAGAGGAATCAGTGTCAGTATCTTGCCTAGGCCTTTTAATCAGGAGGGGGATGGGAACCCCTGATAAGAGTAATTAGGTCCTCAGCCATTTTAAGCATCTGTTTCTTTGGCTGCCCAGGTGAATGCTGTACTTGTTTCTTTGTCTTTATATGTGTTTTAGACTTTGCCTTGGCTGCTGAAGTAGTCTTGATAGTAAGCTGTGTAGGTCTGAAAACACCCTCAGAAGCCGATGCCTGCTCAGTGGCTCTGGACCCATCTGAGGGAATAGTTTCCGTAGGCCCAATACCTTGAGTTTCCAGAGGCCTAGTTGTCTCCACGTGGGAGTCAGAGGCGGCCTGTGGCTCTGAGGTAGCGGGTGTCAGGGGCTGCGAAAGCACCTGAGAACCGGCGACTGGCCTAGAAGAGGCTTCGTCGTCGGTTTTGGACCTCGGATGCCTATCCTTTCCTTTGTCCTTGCGCTTTTTATGAATTCCGGTCGTCGGTTGTTCCGATGGCATTATATAGTTAAATCTTCGGCCAAAGTAATGTAAAGCAAAATCGAACCGACACTTAATAGTGTGTTGGTTGAATCTAGCGCAAAACTGACAACTAGCAACATCATGGTCGGGGCCTAGGCAAGGAATACAGTAAGAATGAAAATCCTTATGAGGTATTTGCTTCCCACAAGAAATACAATTGTTAACTTTTACTGACATCGGTCTGGAGCAAGAAAAAGTTTCCCCAACGGGGTACTTCGCTTTATTGAAGACTTCGTATCTGAAACTCAATTTCGAAAATCTCAGGAGTCGGCCGACCAGCACTTGCGACCTGCTTTTGCTTCGGGCACCACGCGGCAAGAAAGACTGAAGAAAATGGCGACGGCTGCATCTTTTATACCCCTGGCGCACTGATGTCAGGGAAGAGGTGACAGCAACCGACGCCGGACCAAAACTTTGGAATTCAGGCCGACTGCGGGTAGCTTGCCAGCAAGATAACCCAAGTGTAATGACTGCAACAGTGAAACACGATGAACATCAGTCCATTAAACACAAACTCCCAGCTTAAAATAACTTTTCTAAACAGGAAGTAATATAAAAACAATTTTTAAAGTGGAAGGTTTTTCCCCAAAGGAAACTTACATGCCCAGCAAAAGAACAGCACAAGCAATGAGCATATGAGAATGGGAAGTCCAGCCATTCAACAGTACTTCAGTGTCTGGACATCCTTTTACTGGCATATGCTCAATTTACAATGGGCACTCTGACTGGGCTGTACAAATCAGCCTGCATGTTTTGGAATGGTAATAAGCCTTTATTGTACACTTCTTCTTACCTTTTAACACAAATGCTGTAATTCTGTATAAACCTACCTTAAACTTACCTTAAAACACATCGAAAGAGCTTTACATAAGATTGCTCCAGCATACAAAATGTAATTCTTCCTAATATAAAAAACTATCCCATCCTTTCCTCTTTCAAAAAATTACAAAATGCATACTACTGCAGCACAATGCAAATTCACCACTTCAAAAATAATCAGAAGTGGCACATTTTCATATCCCTTTCATTTCACCTACTTATTTATTACATTTATTAACCAGGTTAAGTGAACTAGTGCAAGAACTTCTTAGCCACCACCACCTGGGCCTAAAGGTAATCACAATACTACATACATATCCAATAAACAAGCAGAAAGACAAATGTCTGAGAAGCACAGTTAAGGATATGAACACAAAGCAGAAACAATAAGCAAAAAGAACTGAAACACAAGCAGATAATACAAGATTTACAGAGAAAATATGTACACTCAAGTAAATCCACTTGGTTGTGAATATTCCTCTTCTGTCTGTAATGCTGTCTGCCTACACGAAAAGTACAGTTGTGTACACTTACCATAAATGTAGATGTTCGATGTTCGAGTGTATTCACTGTTGCAGTCATTACATTTGGGTAATCCTGCTGGCAGGTTGCCCTCAGTCGGCCTGAATTCCAAAGTCTTGGGTCCTGCGTTGGCTGCTGTTGCCCCTTCCCTGACGTCAGGTCGTCAGGGGTATAAAAGAAGGAGCAGACACCATTTTCTTCAGTTTTTCTTGCCCCAGATGTCAGGTGCCCCCTAAAAGGGTAGCCAAAATTTATATAGTTATAAAATTACATGCACCAATATAAACTTGACCTTCATCTACAAGCGAATACACCACATAGGTTGTATAAATCAGAGAAGGAAAGATAAGTTCCAGCAGAAAAAAGGGGGATGGCGGGTGGGTAACCTGGACTGCAACAGTGAATACACTCGAACATCTACATTTATGGCAAGTGTACACAATTGTACTATGTTCTTCGTGTTTCACTGTTGCAGTCATTACATTTGGGTAGAGTCCCAAAGCTATGGTTGGGAGGCTGGAGCTAAACAGTATTAGGAGCGGCTATGAGGCCCTGCAGAACTGCAATGGCAAAGCCTGCCCTGGATTTAGAGTAGAGTGGCAGATGATAGTGCTTTGTAAAGGTGTGCACTGAACTCCAAGTAGCAGCCTCTAAAATGACTTTGGTTGCTACTCCCCTGAGAAAGGCTGCTGAAGTGGCTGCAGCTCTAGTTGAATGTGGCCTAATGCCCTTAGGCACTGGCTTGCCATGTTGAAATAGCAGAAACGAATGCAATGGGCTATCCACTTTGAAATAGTCTGCTTTGAGATAGCCTTTCCTTGTGATCCTGCAGCATATGCCACTAGTAATTGTGCTGTGTTCCTGAAAGCTTTGGTTCTGTCCAAGTAGAATCTGAGCTGTCTGTGTACGTCCAAGGAATGCAGAATTCTCTCTGCCTTGTTCTGTGGATTTGGATAAAATGTTGGCAGATGAATGGTTTGGTTAAGAGCCACACTGGACACCACTTTAGGCATAAATGTCGGGTTTGTCCTCAGAGAAACCCTGTCTGGATAAATAGTACAGTTTTGTACCTACCATAAATATAGATGTTAGAGTGTTCACCCTGCTGCAGTCATCACACTTGGGTTATCCTGCCGTCGGCCCAAGTTCCAAAGTCTTGGTCCGGCGTCGGTTGCTGTCGCTTCTTCCCTGACGTCAGTGTGCCAGGGGTATATAAGAGGCATCTGACGCCATTTTCTTTAGGTTTTCTTGCCCCAGATGTCAGGTGCCCCCAATAGGTAGGCAAAATATATATATATAGCTAGATAAAAATAAAACAATACCTTTAGACACAAGCAAATACACCAGAGAGGTTGTATAGGATAGAGTGGTATAGATAAGTTCAGCTAGTTCAGAGGGGATGGAGGGAGGGTAACCTGGACTGCAGCAGAGTGAACACTCGAACATCTACATTTATGGTAGGTACAAAACTGTACTATGTTCATCGTGTTACCCTGCTGCAGTCATCACACCTGGGTTGAATCCCAAAGCTAAGGATGGGAGGTGGAGTTAAACAGGGTTAGAAGAAGCTAGTAGGCCCTGCAAAACTGCAGTGGCAAAACCAGCTCTAGTCTTAGAATATAGAGGTAAGTGATAGTGTGCACTGAACTCAAAGTTGCAGCTTCCAGAATATCCTTGGTTGGCACTCCCCTGAGAAAGACTGCTGATGTAGCTGTAGCCCTGGTGGAGTGGGACCTAATGTTAGCAGGTACCGGTTTCCCATGATGCGTGTAGCAGAAACGTATGCAATGCCCTATCCATTTAGAAATGGTCTGTTTTGAGATGGCTTTTCCTTGTGATCCTGTAGCATAGGCTACAAAGAGCTGGTCAGATTTTCTGAAAGCCTTAGTTTTATCCAAGTAGTAACATAATTGCCTGTGAATGTCCAAAGAGTGCAGGAGTCTTTCTCCTTTGTTCTGGGGGTTTGGGAAAAAGGTGGGCAAATGAATGGTTTGGTTTAGGGCCACACTGGATACCACCTTTGGCATAAAGGAAGGGTTAATTCATAGAGAGACTCTGTCTTGATGAAAAATTAGGAAAGGCTCCACTGCCATTAGTGCCTACAGCTCTGAGACTCTTCTAGCTGAGGTTATTGCTAGTAGCAGGGCAGTTTTCTATGAAAGAAATTTTAAATCAGCTGAAAAGGCTGGTTCAAAGGGCGACAGTGTAAGCTTTTCCAGAACAAAGTTGAGATCCCAAGTAGGTGTTGGTGCTCTCCTTGGCGGTCTTATGTTCTTAGCCCCTCTGAGGTACTGTCTTAGGAGTGGATGTGAGAATAAAGGAGGATCCGTGTTGTAATGAGCTGAAATTGCTGAGGCGTGGATATTAACAGATGAAAAGGAAAGTCCTTTGTGCAATATCTCAGTTAAATATTGTAGAATCTGAGGAATATTTGGATCAAGTGGATTTTGGCCTTTAGCCTGGTTCCAGGCGCAAAATCTTTTCCATTTGTCTGAATAGGTTTTCCTGGTGCTGGGCCTCCTGGCCTCCAGAATGACATCCATAACAGCTTTGGATAGAGGTGTTGGCTGGTTGTTTATGTAATTTGCCATGCGGCCAGGTTTAAAGTCTTGAGCTGGCTGTGTAGAATCTGATTGTCTCGCTGGGTGAGCAGGTGAGGAATTTGTGGTAAAAGCCATGGTGGGCCGTGGGCCATGTTCCTTAGAATTGGATACCAATGCTGGCGTGGCCAGTCTGGTGCAATGAGTATCATTTGTGGCCTCTCTAATCTGACTTTCAGCAGTACCTTTGCTAGAAGAGGCAGTGGAGGAAAGGCATACACTGTTAATGTTTTCCAACTGAATGAGAGGGCGTCCACTTTTCAAGCTTGTGGCTGGAATGTCCTTGTGCAAAATTTTTGAAGATGGTAGTTTTGGGGGCTTACAATCAGATCTATGTCTGGGCGTCCCCATTTTTGAGCTATCATTGCAAATACTTGTGGATCTATTTTCCACTCGTGTGGATCCATGATGTTTCTGCTTAGGTCGTCTGCCAATCTTTTTTTCTTTCCTGGCAGGAATTGTGCTTGTAATTGAACCTGGTAAGACAGTGCAGTGTTCCACAAGGTCATTCCTTGCCTGCATAGAGGGTAGGAATGTGTGCCCCCTTGCTTGTTTATGTACCACATTACTGTAGTATTGTCAGTCTTTATTGTTAGTTGTCCTGGGTGTAAGAGGTCCTTGAAAGCTGTTAGGGCATTCTGTACTGCTAGCATTTCTTTTTGATTGATATGCAGATGCCTCTGATCTGTAGTCCATTTGCCCTGAATGCACTGTCCTGCCATGTGTGCTCCCCAGGCATAGTCCGATGCATCTGTTGTCATAGTTTGCCTGGCTGTGGGTACGGTGAAAGGCTGACCCTTGTTGAGGTGACATGCCTGTGCCCACCATAGAAACTCCTGTTGAAGGCAGGGAATGAGTGGTATCACTGTTTCCAAGCTGTGGCTGTGCTGAGTCCATATGCTTTTCAGGTACCATTGTAATTTCCTCATATGCAGTTTTGCAAATGGTATTAGTAGTATGCAAGATGCCATGAATCCCAAGGCCTGCAGAATTTTTCTTGCAGGGAGTTGGGTCTTGTTGCCATTATTTTGAAATATTGAGTCAGCTGTTGTTGCTTGTCTGGCATGAGATAAGCCATCTGGGCCGTTGTATTCAAGCTGGCACCCAGGAATATTATGTTTTGTGAGGGCACTAGTTTTGATTTCTTTTCGTTTACTGTGTACCCTAGGCAACTTAGAAGGTGTTTGACAAATGCCAGATGCTTTAAAAGAATGTGCTTGCTTTCTGCTTAAATAAGGCAGTCGTCCAGGTATGGGTATATTTGAATTCCTCTTTGTCTGCAGTATGCAATTACTGGTGCCAGGCATTTTGTGAAGACCCTGGGCGCTGTAGATAGTACAGTTTTGTACCTACCATAAATGTAGATGTTCGAGTGGTTATGCTGCTGCAGTCATCACACTTGGGTTATCCTGCCGTCAGGTGGTCCCTGCAGTCGGCCTGAATTCCAAAGCCTTGGTCCGGCGTCGGTTGTCGCTTCTTCCCTGACGTCAGTGCGGCAGGGGTATAAAAGAGGCAGCCGACGCCATTTTCTTAAGTTTTTCTTGCCCCAGATGTCAGGTGCCCCAAACTAAGAAGGCAAAATAAGAAGCTTGCAAAACATACCTTAGTGAAAAACAATAGTACTAGTTGTAAGCAAATACACCATATAGACATGCATTCCAAAGGTTGATGTACATGGAGGTATAAGAAAAGCCTTGTTAGGTAGAGGGGATGGAGGGAGGGTAACCTGGACTGCAGCAGCATAACCACTCGAACATCTACATTTATGGTAGGTACAAAACTGTACTATGTTCATTGTGCTATGCTGCTGCAGTCATCACACTTGGGTAGAGTCCCAAAGCTATGGTTGGGTGGTAGGAACTAAACTAGGTTAGGTGCAGCTAAGATGCCCTGCAGAACTGCAGTGGCAAACCCAGCTCCGGTTTTTGAGTACAGAGGAAGGTGGTAATGCTTGGTGAAGGTGTGCACTGAACTCCAGGTAGCTGCCTCCAGAATGTCCTTTGTTGGGACTCCTCGGAGAAAGGCTGCTGAGGTTGCTGTAGCCCTGGTAGAGTGAGACCTAATACTAACAGGCACTGCTTTCCCATGGTGTGAGTAGCAAAAGCGGATGCAATGTGCTATCCATTTGGAGATGGTCTGTTTTGAAATAGCCTTTCCTTCTAAGCCTGGTGCACAGGATACAAGGAGTTGGTCAGATTTTCTGAAGGCCTTTGTCCTGTCCAAATAGTAACGTAACTGTCTGTGAATGTCCAAAGAGTGAAGGAGTCTTTCTCCTTTATTCTGTGGGTTTGGATAAAAGGTGGGCAAGTGTATGGTCTGATTGAGAGCCACACTGGATACTACCTTTGGCATGAAGGAAGGGTTGGTGCGTAAAGATACTCTGTCCTGATGGAAAATGATGAAAGGTTCCACTGCCATAAGAGCCTGCAGTTCTGAGACTCTGCGTGCTGAGGTGATAGCCAGCAGCAGGGCTGTTTTCCATGACAAATATTGAAGCTCTGCTGAAAAGGCTGGTTCGAAAGGAGGAAGTGTTAATTTTTCCAGCACAAAATTTAGATCCTACGTTGGAGTTGGTGGTTTTCTGGGGGGTCTTATATTTTTTGCCCCTCTGAGAAACTGTCTTAGCAAAGGATGAGAGAAAATGGGAGGAACCGTATCATAATGAGCTGAAATGGCTGAAGCATGGATCTTTATGGATGAGAAGGAAAGACCTTTGTGTAGCATCTCAGTCAGATATTGGAGTATGTGCGGAATATTTGGGATGCCAGGATTTAGGCTTCTGGCCTGGCTCCATACACAAAATCTTTTCCATTTGTCTGAGTATGTTTTTCTGGTGCTGGGCCACCTGGCCTCAAAAATTACATTTTGGACGTCCTTTGAGAGAAGTGTAGTTTGATAATTTAAGGTATTTTCCATGCAGCTAGGTTTAAGGTCCTTAGTTGACTATGAAGGATCTGAGAGTTTTGTTGGGTTAACAGCAGAGGGAATTGAGGTAAGATCCATGGAGGGCTGCGAGTCAAGTTTCGTAGTAGTGGGTACCAGTGTTGACGTGGCCAGTCCGGAGCAATGAGGATCATCTGTGGTCTCTCTGATCTGGCTTTCAGTAATACCTGGGTCAGTAGAGGCAGAGGTGGGAAGACGTAGACTGACAATGCTGTCCAACTGAATGATAGGGCATCCACTTTCCAGGCCAGGGGATGACAAGTCCTTGTGCAAAATATTTGTACCTGGCAATTGTTGGTTGAGGCAAACAGATCTATGTCTGGTGGTCCCCACCTTTGAGTTATCATGGAGAATACTTGTGGGTGTAGTCTCCACTCGTGAGGGTCTGTCAAATTTCTGCTTAATTCGTCTGCCAATTTGTTCTCCTTTCCTGGCAGGAATTGCGCTTGCAGTTGTACTTGGTAAGTTAATTCTATGTTCCACAAGTCCATTGCCTGTCTGCATAGTAGGTAGGAGTGCGTTCCTCCTTGTTTGTTTATGTACCACATAACTGTGGTGTTGTCCGTCCTTATTAGAAGTTGTCCTGGATGCAAGAGGTCCTTGAAGGCTGTTAGTGCATTTTTTACAGCTAGCATCTCCTTTTGATTGATGTGTAGTTGCCTTTGGTTTGCAGACCATTTGCCCTGTATGCATTGTCCTGCCATGTGTGCACCCCAGGCGTAGTCTGATGAATCTGTTGTCAAGGTTTGGTTTGCTGGAGGTGAGACAAAAGGAAGGCCCTTGTTTGTTGGGCATGCTTGAGCCCACCATAGAAACTCTTTCTGAAGGCAGGGAATGAGAGTTATACTTTCTTCGAGGCTGTGTCTGTGTTGGGACCATACACTTTTTAGGTACCATTGTAGTTTTCTCATATGCAGTCTTGCATATGCAATTAGTTGAATGCAGGATGCCATGTAACCCAATGCCTGCAGGAATTTCCTTGCAGTGAGCTGGGTAGAAGTTGCCATCTTTTTGAAGTACAGAGCTAGTTGTTTTTGCTTGTCTGGCGTGAGGTAAGCCATCTGGACCGTTGTATTCAAGCTGGCACCCAGGAAAAATATTTCTTGTGAGGGTATTAGTTTTGATTTCTTTTTGTTTACTGTGTACCCTAGGCAACTTAGCAACTTTGTTACAAATGCCAGATGCTGTAGTAGGATGTCTTTGCTGTCCGCTTGGATCAGGCAGTCGTCCAGATATGGACAAATTTGTATTCCTCGTTGTCTGCAGTATGCAATTACTGATGCCAGGCATTTCGTGAATACTCTGGGTGCAGTAGATAAGCCAAAGGGCAATGCAGAGAATTGATAATGCGTTTTGCCTGCCAAAAATCTGAGGTATCTTCTGCAATCTTGTCTGATAGGGACATGCAGGTATGCCTCTTGGAGGTCCAACGTTACCAGCCAAGACTCCTTGCCCAGCATGGGAAGAAGCTGCTGTAGTGTGAGCATTTTGAATTTGGGAATGTCCAGGTATGTGTTTAGAATTGAAACGTCTAAGATGGGTCTCAAGGCTTTGTCCTTTCTTGGTACTAGAAACAGTCTTGAGTAAAATCCTTGACCTTTCTCTTTTGCAGGTACCTTTTGAATTGCTTTCATGTTCATGAGAGCTGAAATTTGCTTTTGTGCCTCTGCCCGTTGGTTTGTTGGCAGATTTGGCATGCCTCTCATCCGTGATAAAGTGTGAAAATGAAATCTGTAGCCTCGGGTAATAATATCCAGAACCCATTTGTCCTTTGTTATGATGTGCCAATTTTGTGGAAAAAGAGCCAGTTTTCCTCCTAGAGGTGCTGCTTGGGCAGTTTTGCTTGGCAGGCGAAGAGGAAAGTCATTGAGTTTGTTTTCTGAAGGGTTGAGATCGGTCGTCTCCCCCTCTTTGAGTTGTTGTTTGCCATTGTCTAGGCCTGAAGGTACCTTGTGCCTGGCCTCTGCCCCTAGGGCGTCTGCACCTGCCCCTTTGGGGTCTGTCTGAAGCAGGAAAGGACCAGTTTTTTGATGGCCAGTTTCTGCTG
Source organism: Protopterus annectens (assembly GCF_019279795.1). NCBI lineage: Eukaryota > Metazoa > Chordata > Ceratodontiformes > Protopteridae > Protopterus > Protopterus annectens. Next base: position 1,705,830,469 of record NC_056728.1, on the reverse strand, counting down.
AAGCGAGGAGGTTGCACCTGTAAAAAATCTTTAACTGTTTGCATTGATTTTGCCTTTTCTTCCATTTTCTTTAAAACTTCCTCTGCTTTGACACCAAATAACGCATCCTTTTGCAGTGGAGCATCCAGTAACTTTGTTTTGACATGTTCTGGTAGGGTCTGCACTTTTAGCCAACCATGTCTACGTATTACAGACCCTGTGACCGCTGCTCTACATGAGGCCTCCAAAGAATCAAAACCACACTGCAAGGTATGTTTTCCCACTTGTTCTGCTGCATGCAGCAAATCCTGCATCCCTTTGAAATCTAGTTGATCTGTTTGAGGGATCATTTTCTGTTTTAACTGAGTAAGCAAGTACTGCTGGTATTTAATCATGTGGAATTGGCAGTTTAATGCCCTCATGGCCAAAGTGGCAGAGGTATACACTTTTTTCCCCCATCTTTCTAATGCCCTGGAATCTCTTTCCGCAGGTAGTGGATTCTTAGCAGTAGAAGCCTTAACCCGTTTGGGACCCTGGGAAATGGTTTCTGGGTCTGCAGCAGGGCTTTTATATAAAAACTTGTGAGAGTCAGGGACTCTATAGTATCTTTCTGGTTTAGGTGATGCTGGAGGTAAGGAATCTGGATTTAGATTGGATTCAGTGTAGACATCATCCGGAATATCTAAAACAGGGGGAATGGCTAGGGTCTATGCTGAGGTAGAAGAAGAAACTCACGGAGTCTTTTCTTGGAGTCAGAGTAATCTTGTCCTTCCCAGTGGAAATGCTCTCTCATGGTGTGCAGGGTTTCCCCAAAAGAGAAGTCTTCAGGGAGGGAAACAGAAGGAATAGACTCCTCAGCATCTGAGTCTTCATAGAGAGGGAAGGTGTCATCCTGTTCCTCAGAGTCTGCTGAGGAAATGGATTCCTGGTCAGAAGGAGGTAAATCTTCCTCCAGTCTAGGCCTTTTGTCAGGAGGGGGTTGGGAACCTCTGATAAGGGTAATCAGGTCCTCCGCCATTTTGAGCATTTGTTTTTTAGGCATAGGGGCCTGTGAGGGAGTCTGTGGACCCGGTTTCTTAACCTTTGGAAGCCTAGCGTATGACTTAACGGAGAGAGTCGTTGGTTTAAAGACGCCTTCTGAAACCGAAGGCCTGTCCATAGTCTCCGGATCGCCGCCAGGGCTGGCGTCCGCGAGTTGAGGAGGAACCGGCTCCAGTGGCCCAGTAGATTCTGTCTGAGAGGTAGTCGCATTTTCTAAGTCTGCGGTAGTCCGGGGCTGCGTAGGCGCCTCACTGAATACCGAAGATCCGGCGGCAGGCCTAACCGAGACCTTGGTATCTGGTCTAGGTCTAGGCTGTATGTCTTTGTCCTTGCGTTTTTTAAAAATAGCAGTTGTCGGAGGTTCCGACGACATGATGTAGTTGAATTTTCTGCCAAAATAATGTCGGGCGGTATCAGCCAGACGCTTAATAGTGCGTTTATTGAACCTAGCGCAAAACCGACAACCAGAAACGTCGTGGTCTGGGCCTAGGCAAGGAATACAAAAAGAATGGAAATCCTTATGAGGTATTTGCTTCCCACAAGAAATACAATTATTAACTTTGTCTGACATCGGTCTGAGGCAAGAAAAGTTTCTCCAATGGGGTACTTAGCTTTATAGAAGACTTCGGCTGAAATTCTGTTCGAAAATCTCAAGAGCTGGCCAACCGGCACTTGCGAACTGCTTCTGCTTCGGGCACCGCGCAAGAAAGACTGGAGAAAATGGCGTCGGCTGCCTCTTTTATACCCCTGCCGCACTGACGTCAGGGAAGAAGCAACGACAACCGATGCCGGACCAAGGCTTTGGAATTCAGGCCGACTGTAGGGACCGCCTGACGGCAGGATAACCCAAGTGTGATAACTGCAGCAGCATAGCACGATGAACATAAGCCAAAGGGCAGTGCAGAGAACTGATAATGCGTTGAACCTGCAATGAAGTGGAGGTATTTTCTGCAATTTTGTCTGATAGGGACATGCAGGTATGCCTCCTTGAGGTCCAACGTTACTAGCCAAGCATTCTTGCCCAGCATGGGAAGAAGCTGCTGTAGTGTTAGCATCTTGAATTTTGGTACTTGCAGATAGGTGTTCAGAACTGAAAGATCCAGAATGGGTCTACATGCTTTGTCCTTTCTTGTGACTAGAAAGAGTCTTGAGTAAAATCCTTGTCCTTGTTCCTGTCTTAGCATAAGATTTAATGGTGAGTGTAGTCGGTCTGAAGACACCTTCTGCAACCGAAGGTGTTTCCACTGCACCGGGGTCTACTTCTGCTCCGGTGTCGGAAGGGCCTAATGAAGATGGCTGCGTCGGCCTAGTAGACGCCGCTTGAGAATCCGTAGCTGTCTGGGGTTCCAGTTCTGCTGTCGTCAGGGGCTGCGCGTAGGCACCTCACTGAAAACTGGAGAACCGGCGGCAGGCCCATCAGAGGCCTCGGAGTCTGGCTTGTTCCTAGGCTGCCTGTCCTTATCCTTGCGTTTTTTATGCATGCCGGTCATCGGCTGCTCCGACGGCATGATATAATTCAATTTCTTACCAAAGTAATGGCGTGCGAAGTCAAAACGGCGTTTGATAGTTGGTTTATTAAACCTAGCACAAAACCGACAACCTGTGACGTCGTGGTCTGGGCCTAGGCAAGGAATACAATAGGAATGGAAGTCCTTATGAGGTATTTACTTCCCACAAGAAATGCAATTGTTAACTTTTTCTGACATCGGACTGAGGCAAGAAAAGGTTCCCCAACGGGGTACTTAGCTTTATTGAAGACTTCGGACTGAAATTCGAATCGAAAATCTCAGGTGTCGGCTGACTGGCACTTGTGAACTGCTTCTGCTTCTGGCACCACGCGGCAAGAAAGACTGGAGAAAATGGCGTCGGATGCCTCTTATATACCCCTGGCGCACTGACGTCAGGGAAGAAGCGACAGCAACTGACGCCGGACCAAGTCTTTGGAACTCGGGCCGACTGCGGGACCGCCTGACGGCAGGATAACCCAAGTGTGATGACTGCAGCAGGGTAACACGATGAACATCATGATAAAAGGTTCCACAGCCATGAGTGCCTATAGCTCTGAAACTCGTCTTGCAGAAGTTATTGCTAGGAGCAGTGCTGTTTTCCAAGATAAAAACTTTATATTAGCAGTAGCAGCTGGCTCAAAAGGAGGCAGGGTGAGTTTTTCCAAGACATAGTTGAGGTCCCATACAGGTATTGGTGATCTCCTTGGAGGCCTTAAATTTTTGGCTCCTCTGAGGTACTGCTTTAATAAAGGATGAGAAAAGATTGGTGGCTCTGTATTGTAATGAGCCGAAATGGCAGAGGCATGAATTTTAATTGATGAAAAGGATAGGCCTTTGTCCAGCATCTCAGTTAAGTATTGCAAAATCTGAGGAATATTTGGTACAGCTGTATCAGTTCCTTGTGCCTGGTTCCAAGCACAGAATTTTTCCAGCATAAGATTTTCTAGTACTGGGCCTTCTGGCTTCCAAAATGACATCCATCACAGCTTTACTGAGAGGTGTGTTTTGTATGATTACATTATCCGCCATGCTGCCAGGTTTAAAGTCCTGAGATGACTGTGCAGGATCTGATTGTTTTGCTGGGACAGTAGATGGGGTATTTGAGGTAAGGTCCAAGCTGGGCATTGAGACAAATTCCTTAGGACTGGATACCAGTACTGGCGGGGCCAGTCTGGGGCAATCAGTATCATCTTTGGCTTCTCCTGTCTGACCTTTAGGAGTACCTTGGGGAGGAGTGGCAGTGGAGGAAAGGCATATACTGGTAGGTATTTCCATCTGAAAGATAGGGCGTCCATTTTCCATGCTTGTCTGTGATAAGTCCTTGTGCAGAATCTTTTTAGTTGGTAGTTGTGAAGGGAGGCAAATAGATCTATGTCCGGGTATCCCCATTTCCTTGTTATGCTGAAGACTTGTGGATCCAGCTGCCACTCGTGGGGATCCATGAGGTTTCTGCATAGTTCGTCTGCCAGAGTATTTTCTTTTCTTGGCAGGAATTGTGCCTGCAGATGTACTTGGTAAGTCAGTGCTGTGTCCCACAAAGTCATGGCTAGTCTGCAAAAGGGTAACAAAGTGTGCCCCCCTGCTTGTTTATATACCACATGACCGTGGTATTATTGTCTGTCTTTATCAGTAGATGTCCCAGATGAAGTAGGTCCTTGAAGGCTGTCAGGGCATTTTTAACAGCTAGCATATCTTTTTGATTGATATGTAGATGCATTTGGTTTGGGGACCATGTGCCCTGAATGCATCTTCCTACCATGTGGACCCCTCCAGGCATAATCTGATGCATCCGTTGTTAGTGTTTGCCTGGCTGGGGGTAAAGTGAATGGCTGTCCCTTGTTCTGGTGACAAGCCCTCAACCACCATTGAAACTCCTGTTGCAGGCAGGGAATGAGAGTAATTACTGCCTCCAGGCTGTGGCAGTTTTGTGTCCAAACACTTTTTAGGTACCACTGAAGTTTCCTTATATGCAGTCTTGCATATGGAATTAGTAGAATGCAGGATGCCATGAAGCCCAAAGCCTGCGGAATTTTTCTTGCAGATAACTGGGCCTTTGTTGCCAACATCTTGAAATAGGTAGCCAGTTGCCTTTGTTTGTCTGGCGTGAGATAAGCCATCTGGGCAGTTGTATTTAAGCTTCCACCCAGGAATATTATTTCTTGAGAGGGTACTAGTTTTGATTTCTTATCGTTGACTGTGCACCCTAGGCATGTTAGAAGTCTTTTCACAAATGCCAGATGCTGTAGAATAATGTTCTTGTTCTCTGCTTAAATTAGTCGTCCAAGTAAGGATACATTTGTATTCCTCTTTGTCTGCAGAATGCAATTACTGGTGCCAGGCACTTTGTAAAGACCCTGGGCGCAGTAGATAAGCCAAAGGGCAGTGCAGAGAATTGGTAATGCATTTAGCCAGCCTTGAATCTGAGGTATCTTCTCCATGATTGCCTGATTAGACTTAAGAGGCATACCTGCATGCCCCAAAGTCACAAGCCAAGCGTTCTTGCCCAGCATGGGCAGAAGCTGCTGTAAAGTTAACATTTTGAATTTTGGTATATCCAGGAATGTGATCAGAATAGATAGGTCCAGTATTGGTCTCCAGGTCTTGTCCTTTCTGGGTACCAAGAACAGTCTCGAGTAACATCCTTGTCCCTGCTCTTGCTCTGGTACTTGTTGAATGGCCCCCATGTCCATGAGGGATGAGACTTGCTTTTGTGCCTCTGACCATTGATTTTTTGGCAGATCTGGCCATCCGTTTGCCTTTGGCAGGGTATGGAAATGGAACTTGTAGCCTTGTGACACTATGTTTAGAACCCACTTGTCCTGGGTTATAATGTGCCAATTTTGAGAAAAAAGTGCTAATTTTCCCCCTAAGGGTGCTGCCAGGAGATAAGTGCTTGGTGCAGGCAGGGGGAAGTCATTGGGACGGTTTCCTGTAAGGTTGTGATTTGTCTTCTCCAACTTTGGAGATAGAAGCACCCCATTGCTTTGACCTGTATGAACCTTGCGCCTGGGATCTGCCCCTTTGAGGTCTGTCTGACACAGGAAAGGACCAGTTCTTTGTAGGCCAGTGACTACTAAACCTAGGTGGCTGTACTTGTAAAAACATCTTTGACATTTTGCATTGATTTAGCTTTGTCCTCCATTTTCTTTAACACCTCTTCTGCCTTAAAACCAAACAAAGTATCATGCTGTAAAGGTGCATCTAATAATTTAACTTTCACATGATCAGGCAGATTTTGTTCCTTTAACCAAGCATGCCTCCTAATTACAGAACCCATAACTGCGGCCCTGCAGGAGGCCTCCAAAGAATCAAAACTACATTGCAAAGTATGCTTTCCAACTTGTTCAGCTGCATGCAATAAATCCTGCATTTCCTTGTTGTCTGCACATTCAGAGTTTAACAACATTTTCTGTTTAAGCAATGCCATGACATGTTGCTGATATTTGAGCATATGAAACTGACAGTTTAAGGCCCTTATAGCCAAGGTAGCATATGTGTTAACCTTTTTTCCATCTACCCAGTGCCCTAGAATCTCTGTCAGAGGGGGTAGGGTTTCTTGCAGCGGAAGCCTTAACTCCTTTGGGACCCTGAGAAATAGTCTCTGGGTCTGCAGCAGGGTTTTTAAAAAGGAATTTATGAGAGTCAGGAACCCTGTAATATCTATCAGGCTTAACAGGAGCTGGAGGTAAGGAGTCAGGGGTAAGACTAGACACATCATCTACAATGTCCAACACAGGTGGAATGGCTAGAGGCCTGTGTTGAGGAAGTAAAATGAAATCTCTGAGCCTCTTTTTAGATTCTGAAAAATTTTTCTCTCCCAGTGGAAATGCTCCCTCATGGTATGCAATGTTTCCCCAAAAGAATAATCCTCTGGAGGAGAAGCTGAAGGTATATATTCTTCAGCATCAGAATCCTCATAGGGGGGGAGAGAATATTCCTGATCAGAAGAGGAATCAGAAGAAACAGAAACCTGATCTAAAGATTCATAGTCAGTTTCTTGCCTAGGCCTCTTATCAGGAGGGGGATGGGAACCCCTGATCAAGGTAATCAAGTCTTCGGCCATTTTGAGCATCTGTTTTTTGGGCATAGAGGCCTGTCCACGTGGGTCTTGAGTTTGTTTCTTTGCTTTAGAAGGTGCTTTAGTCTTTGCCTTTGAAGTTGAAGTAGGTTTAATGTAAAGATGTTTAGGTCTGAATACACCCTCAGAAGCCAGTGCCTGCTCAGCGGCTCCTGACCCATCTGAGGGAATAGTATCCGAGGCTCCAATACCTTGAGTTTCCAGCGGCATGGCCGACTCCATGTGGGAGTCGGTAGCGGCCTGCAACTCTAAAGTAGTGGGCATCAGGGGCTGCGAAAGCACCTCACTGAGAACCGGCGACTGGCTTAGGAGAATCTTTGTCGTCTGTTTTGGGCCTCTGTTGTTCATCTCTCTCCTTTTCTTTGCATTTTTTGTGAACTCCGGTAGTCGGATGGCTATCCGACGACATTTCTGGATAATTAAACCGGCGTACAAAATAGTTTAAAGCAATATCATACCGACGCTTAATAGTGCGTTGGTTAAATCTAGCACAAAACAGACAACCAGAAACGTTGTGATCAGGGCCTAGGCAAGGAATACAGTAAGAATGAAAGTCCTTATGAGGTATTTGCTTTCCACAAGAAATACAATTATTTACTTTTTCTGACATCGGTTTGGAGCAAGAAAAAAGTTCCCCCAACGGGGTACTTATCTTTATTGAAGACTTCGGATCTGAAATTCGAATACGAAAATCTCAGGATCTCGAGCACCGCGCGGCAAGAAAGACTGGAGAAAATGGCGTTGGCTCCTTCTTTTATACCCCTGACGACCTGACATCAGGGAAGGGGCGACAGCAGCCGATGCAGGACCCAAGACTTTGGAATTCAGGCCGACAGAGGGCAACCTGCCAGCAGGATTACCCAAATGTAATGACTGCAACAGTGAAACACGAAGAACATCTGCTGTGTCACTATGCTGCTCTTCTCGGTTCTACAAATAAAAATCTAACTGTAAGTACACGCTGCACGCCTTTAATTTGCTGCCTACTGTCTCTGGCCATGGCTGTAAAGGGTCAACAGATAAAACAGCTACTAGTTAATAAATGCAAAATAAACCAACAGTAACATTTTTAGACATGTCTCGCTGATTTTTTTTTTTTTTTTTTTTACAAAGTTATGCTTATCCTACTGGACAAGATCCTGCACTTACGTACAACTATTTGCTTACTATCTTACTATCTATTACATCCAGACAAAACTGCTACACAGTGGTTCTAGTGACATACACATCTAAAGCATTTTATTTGGATCAAGAACCATTTTCAGCTATGACTTGGAGATGCACACACACATCCATAAATGCAGCACAAATGGAAAATATCATGCAGAGGAAAATAAAATAACTAAACAGCAAAAACATATTAACAGACACACTGAATGTATACACATTGGACACCTGAATTAAACAGGATGCATTTTAGCTAATTATAACTGGTGAAGAGAAATAAGGTAGCACTGGCACAATAAGATAAAACATAAACAGTGCTATATAATGTTACTTAGCACAGCAACATGTTTTTCACACAGTATAAAAGTAAATTAATGTTCACTGTGACATTTAATACCCACTTTATCCTATTCATGGTCATAAGAAGCTTAATCCAGCATACAAAAGGCATAAGGTAGCAGTGAATGTTGGATGGGGCAGACACAGAGTGACAACAACCCATTTTTGAGAGGTTAAAGAAATGGACTATGCACAGCTTCAAAGTTTGGGAGCAATACGTGAAAGAACTCTGCTCTCAGAAGTCAAGGGAAAAAAGACCTAGACCATACAAGGTCTACAAATGTACAACATATAGTACAATGACATTTGCCAAGATCTTAAAAGCAGCAGCAAGACTTGGACAATAATACATATACAAGGAATTTGTGTTAATTCATAAGGAATGGTAGCCATTTTGTGAAATGTAAAGCATTTTAAACAAACATCAGTGGTGATCTTGGAAGTTAGGAAGAGTTATGAATGGCATACTTATTCAGTAGGTCTTGCATTTTATTTGTGCGCTTGTGTGTCTATATGCATGCACAAGTGCACTGCCAGATTTAGGGTACAGTATGGAAGACCAACACATTCAATTTCTGGAATTATTTCACTCTTCCCTATAACCTAACTTGCCTTGTGGGGTCAGAAAAAGTACAACTCTACTTCATGATTTAAGTTGCATGGAAAACTTTTGAACTACAAAAACAGTAAGAAGAATAAAGGTTACAGATTAGTCATGTGGAACCCAGTGAATGAACTACACCATTACAGCTAGAAACTATGTGCAAAACGAGCTGCAATTTTCTTTTGCTGAGACCCAGTCAAGACAATTGCTGGTGTATTGTGTTAATATGAAGATGTCTGCCAATTCTGTAGCACAAAAGGATAAAGTTCTTACTGTGACCCACATGACTGAAGATCAACTAATGATCCTGGCACTAAATAAGCTAGTGAAGGAGAGGGGAAGCGAGAGAATAACGCTAGCTCCCCAGTCCTGGGAGAACGGAGATGGTCTGATCCAGTGCAAGACTGATATCCACTGGAGGAGGAGGTAGCACTATGGACTGGCAATAAATACTTGATTTTACTAAACAATTCACAATAGCCTGCCTGTATAAATGTGCAAAAGCATGCAGAAAAGCTGGGGAAAGGCAATTCAGGATCTCATGATGACATGACCTCACATCACAGAAGAGAGGGTTTTAAAGCCATAATGTAAATGCTTCATCTTTTGCACCTTGGTTGGACTTAGCTTCAAGGGAAAGGGCTGCTTTGTAATTCTATGACCTGCAGTCAATTAAGGTCCTCCCTTAAAACCGGAGAAGCCAGGTCTAAGGAAGGCATGAAGTGAGACCCTTACACCACTGAGACAAAGGCCTGTTTTGCCCAGTAGGAGGACAGAAGCAAGCAAAGAGACCACTCAACCTCTACGGTTGCCTGGATGACAACTGTCTCCAGCTATCGCTCACCCAACTAGAGTTCTTTGAGTGGCATTCATAATGGGGGAATCAAATGGACTCCAGCTGTATGGGAGGTGGGCTGCTGGCAGGAAAATGTGGCACTGAAATGTATTTATAAAATCTACAGATATTTAGCTGCAAAATGAGGGAATCTGATGGTCTTGCTGTAGTAGTGCTTGGATGGTACATATGTTCTTACCAGGTCTATGCATGACTAGTTTTAATCAGCATACATAGTCTGCAAGGGGACCATCTAAGTTGGAGGTCTAAAGATGAGAATAGCTATAAATAAATAATGAGATAAAATGGGGAAAAATACCTGAACTTTGGGAAACACCTGAAGAGTAAGGGCCCATTCTGGGAAAGGCTGAACTAGCTTCAACAGTGGCTTCCTTTTTATTTAGGTACTTTGTAAATCACTTGACAACGACAATCTGCTAAACTCAAGGAACACTGTTGTTTTGTAAGGGGGCAAGTGGTTGACAGAATCAAAGATTTGATCAACTCCACAAAATACTGATGGTACTCAATTTTGCATCCATGCCTGCTGTGAAACACACAGAATATAAAGCAGGTCAGCACTGTACCCCATACCTAATGCATGCATTTGTCTAGGATTGAGGCCATATTTATTCATGAATTACAGACTGCAGGTATACATGACTCTCCCAAAACCTTACTTGGGGGGGGGGGGTACATACAGCTCTTTCATCTTGAGTCAGGTAACTTATAAATAAATAAATGGCTTACTTCAGTGAAGATCGTTTTAATTTGTAATCTCAGTGTGTAAATATCCTGAGATTTAAATCCAACAGGACAGGAACAGAGGAAACAAAATTATAACAGATTCAGAGGTGAGAAAAACTCTACACAACAGTGTCTTAAAACTGCCTGCTGATCTTGGGTTGTAAAGGTCTTTAGTTTGCAGAAGATTAATTTCTTTCCAGAATTTGGCTGGCAGATTAAGCAGAATATTTTCTAACAAAGGCAGCTCCAGCACCTTTCATGGAATTTCTGCTGGACTTTTACACTTCAGAATTAAGTGCACTTTGGCAGAGCCATTAGATTTCACTTGTCTCCTGGCAGCATTTTTTTGAGAAATCACTCTAAAGGCTTTTGTTAGACCAGGAAATCCTAGTGCCCTAAGTTCCCTTTTTGCTAACGGAAAGCTCATTTTACTTTGCAAATGAAAGGAGAGAATTACTGAACACAACTAAAGACTGCTTCTGCGTCCGTTTAGAAAACTGGAGACCAACTGATCTTGGAGAGTTTTGATTACATAAATGCAAGAAAAGGCTACCCTAAAACTGCAGCAGAAAATAATTGAGGGTGCTTAGTGGAAAAACAGAGAATGAGTTGGTGATTATGTATACAAGCCGTTTCCAGCACATTAAGTAATCATCTCCATGGGAGCAAAAGTTATGCACCTACCAAAATGGCAGAACTATAGGACTGGGGTCATCCTCCATAACCTGTAGGACAAAGGCCACAATCATAAAAAACACACATAAATCCACACTTTCCCAGGCTGCGTAACACTTCCTCATACCATAATCCTCTACATGGCTGTCATTCTCCAGAACGGAGTTGGCCAAGCCAAAGGTAAAAGAATTATAAGACACCAAGACCATCTTGTCCACAGTGGGCGAAAGCCAGGCAGGGTTATGAAGGTTAGCCCACTTCCTGAAGATGTATATTTCCATGGCAAGTACACATCTTTTCTATCCAATAGGAGTGGGTTCATCCTCTGTAACTTGTAGGAGAGAGTCCCAAGCTCTTCCTTTTTGACAGGAGATTCCCTGCTGGAGTGATCCACCTCAGACCATAGAAAGTAACTGATCTTAAATCAGAAGATATCCTGATGGTATACAAGGCTGGACCTTCAACCAAGATAACCTTGGTAACAGTGGATCCAAAGGAAGATTCTGAAAGAGATCAGATATAATTTCTAGTGATTCACAAACATATGCAATGATTACAAAGTAGTCACTGTGCAAATGTAATAAAAAAATGCATTTTAAAGAAATCTACAAAGACTGCCACAGGTGTAGTAAAATGAGCTTTAGGAAGTATAGGCAAATGCTTACCATGCAAAACATAACAAAATTTAATGCACACTGACAGACACCTAGCAAGGGTAATTAACTACTATTTGCCTCACGGATTTGTAATAAAAGAAAATTGAGAATCTTTCCTGAAGGATTTGTTCCTGTTAAATAGCACCTTAAAAAATAGCTATAGAAATCCATTCCATGAAATTAACACACTCCCGGTGCTTACAGTAATGCTGAAAAAAGGTAAATTGATATTTAGGTTAGGTTATTCTAATTTCTACTTTTGGCAAAGTAGTAGATTCATCCTAAGTGAAATTCTATTCTTATCTGAAAATAAGGATGCTCCACTGACAGCACACAGAACTCAGCGACTTTCACATCTTATACAAGAAATTTTAAGAAAAGTGTTCACTAAGACACAAATTTCAAGTCTGCCAGGCAGCTGACTCAAACAGAGCTGATGTAAAGCTCTCTCTGACAAAAGAGAAAGGCCCAGGGAAGCACTAAGTTACATGGAGGCCTCAGTTAAAAATAAATGTCCTTTTCAAGCAGGCTTTACATGCTTTTAAAGACATTAAAGGCTAAGCAACCTTGACACTAGTGAAAATTAGAAATGGCAGCCATATGAACTTATCTGAAAAGGGTGGGCTATTGGCAATTGCTGGAAGTGGAGAAGCCAGGCAGCCAACTACTTGGACTACATGTCCAGTTAAGACCTGTCAATGAATGAGATGACAGCTTCTTTATTAGTTTCAACAAGAAGGGCTTCTCCAATTGACAAGCCAGGAGAAGGAACAGAACTTGTCAGGGCTAATAATGAGGATGACTCTCGATTTTGAGAAGCTGGACTTTATAAATTAACTTCATTAACAAAGGAAATGGGGGAGGGTGTAAAGGAGTGCAGCTGGCCACATAGTAGATACAGCATTTCCTCAGGGGTAATCTCAGTAATGGGATAAAGACTAAATTCTTGCAATTGGTGTTGGTCAAGGATGTGAACAGTTTGCAACAAGGATTCCCTCCATTTAAAAAAGATCTTCCCTGCCACAGAGAAGCTGAGATACTGCTTGACATCTGCTCAATTTGGCCATCAAAGAACTAGACTTCTCAGGGTAATGGAGTGCAAACTGGAAAGAGCTGACTGGCATTGCCAACTCCCACATTCAGCTTCCTAGCACAGTGAATAAGACTGAGTTACTCTTGCTTACTGATGAACCATACAACAACCATACTGTCATTTTCTGTTGTCAGGAGTTCTGACCACAGAGAAGGACTGGGAAAGCCTGAAAGGCTATAAGGACTACTCTCACCTCTAGTAGGCTGATAAGTAGAGAGAGCTTTGATGATGTCCAGCAATCTTGCACTGCCTGTCCATATGTAATGCCCCCAACCTCCCAGGACTATGGTGGATCCATGGTGACTATCACCATATACAAGAAGCAAAATGGAAAAGGCTGTCAAAAAACAGTTTGGTGGCATCCTTCCGCCATCACAGATGACAGCTGTAGGATGAGGTTACAGAAATTGTATGCTCCATAATGGGAATGGCTGTCAAGATGAGAGCTAGCACCTGCAGGAAATAACAGATATCTGTCTCAGAAGATTGTAGAAGACCAGAAAAGTACAGTTTTGTACCTACCATAAATGTAGATGTCCGAACAGGATAGCATCTGCAGTCATAACAAATGGGTTGTCCTGTCGTCAGGCAGCCCTTCGGTCGGCCGGATTCCAAAGTCTGGGTCTGGCCTCGGCTGGTGTCGCACTTCACCCGACGTCATCTCTGCTGGTCTTCGGGTATAAAGGCATCAGCCGACGCCATTTTCCTCAGTGTTTCTTGCCCCAGATGCCAGTTGCCCTCTTGGAAAACTAAATTTTGGGTAAATGCCAATGTTTCCAAAAAAAGGTAGGCAAACACAAAAAATAAGCATGTATGTACAAATACACAAACAAATACACCATAAGAGATCCCCCCCAGCTAGCTATTTGGAGGGTAAATACCCTAGGAATACCACAGAGGGGAAGGAGGGTCGGTAATCCTGACTGCAGATGCTATCCTGTTCGGACATCTACATTTATGGTAGGTACAAAACTGTACTATGTCCTTCAAGGATGCATCTGCAGTCATAACAAATGGGTAGAATACCATAGCCAAACTAGGGGAGGAGGAAGAAGAATTATGGTGTAGTTAGGATCCCTTGCAATACAGCAGTGGCAAACCCTGCTCGGGATCTAGAGTATAGAGATAAGTTATAATGCTTGGCAAATGTATGCACGGAGGTCCAAGTAGCCGCCTCAATAATGTCCTTGGTTGCCACCTGTAAGAAAGCTGTGGTAGTGGCTGTAGCCCTTGTAGAGTGAGGTCTTATGTTCTGTGGAATTGGTTTTCCATGGTAGGAGTAACAGAATCTGATGCAATTTCCTATCCACTTGGAAATTGTCTGTTTGGAAATTGCTTTTCCTTCCCTTCCTGTTGCATAGGCCACTAGAAGCTGGTCAGTTTTTCTATTGCCCTTGGTTCTGTCCAGGTAGTAGTGCAACTGTCTATGTACATCCAAGGTATGCAGCAGTCTTTCCCCCCTGTTTTGTGGATTGGGAAAGAAGGTAGGTAGGTGGATTGCCTGGTTTAGAGACACTCTGGATACCACCTTAGGCATAAATGTTGGATTAGTTCTCATGGATACTCTATCTTGATGAAAGATTAGGAAGGGTTGTACTGCCATTAAGGCCTGTAGTTCCGAAACCCTTCTTGCTGAAGTAATTGCCAGTAGGAAAGCAGTTTTCCAGGATAGGTGTTGAAGATCTGCTGTTGCTGCTGGTTCGAATGGAGGGAGTGTCAATTTTTCTAACACAAAGTTCAAGTCCCATGCTGGTAATGGTGGTTTCCTAGGAGGTTTTACATTCTTGATTCCTCTGAGGAACTGCCTGAGTAGAGGATGTGAGAAGACAGGGGATCAAGCTGTATTCTGCAGAAATAGCTGATGCATGTATCTTGATGGAGGAATAGGACAGGCCTGTATGGAGAAGCTCTGCCAAATACTCCAGGATGTTGGCAATGTCTATCTTTGACACATCTTTTCCTCTTTCAGTGCTCCAAATGACAAACCTTTTCCATTTCCCTGCATAGTTCCTTCTTGTAGAAGGTCTGCGGGCCTCCAGGATAATGTCTTTAACCCTTTGGGATAAATCTGGGTTAGTCGCTGTTATGTAATGTTCCAGGCAGTTAGTTGCAGAGTTTTTAGATTTGGATGCATGATGTTGTAGTCGTTCTGAGTTAACATCAAAGGCATCAGGGTAGTGTCCACGTTCTCCCCGTGACATGCTCCTCAGCAATGGATACCAGTGTTGTCTTGGCCAATTTGGAGCTATCAGAATTATCCTTCCTCTTTGATTTTCAGTAGTATCTTGTGCATCAAAGGAAGAGGTGGGAATGCATATGCTGTCAGGCCTTTCCAACTGAAGGATAGAGAGTCCACTTTCCATGCAAGTGGGTGGTATGTCCTTGTGCAGAATTTCTTGAGCTGGTGATTGAGTGGGGATGCGAATAGGTCTATTTGTGGCATTCCCCATTTCTGTGTGATGGCCTTGAAGATGTCCGGTGTAGCATCCATTCGTGAGCATCCGAGGTAGTTCTGCTTAACATGTCTGCTAGGATGTTTTCTTTTCCCGGTACAAATATTGCCTGTAACTGAATGTTGTAGCTCAGAGCCATATTCCATAGGTCCAGAGTCATTCGGCATAGGGGTATGAATGAGTGCCTCCCTGTTTGTTGATGTACCACATGACTGTGGTGTTGTCTGTCCTTATCATCAAATTGCCTTCTTTGAGGAATGGTCTGAAATTCTGGATTGCTAGTTTTACTGCCAGCATTTCTTTTGATTTATGTGCAGGTGCAGTTGATCTGGGGTCCATAATCCTTGTATGCATTTGTCCAGCATGTGGGCCCCAACCTAGGTCTGAGGCGTCCGTTGTGATGGTTTGGCTTGCTTGAAAGTTGTGGAAGGGCAAGCCTGGGTTTGACTGGCATGCTTGAGCCCACCATAGGAACTCTTGTTTCAGGCATGGGATTAGTGGTATTTCGGTTTCTAAGCTGTGCCTGTGTTGAGACCATAAATTCTTTAGGTACCACTGTAGTTTCTCATATGCAATCTGGCATGGGGGACCAAGATTATGCATGATGCCATGAAGCCCAAGGCCTGCAGTACTTTCCTTGCTGTTAGTTTGTTCTGCTTTGTTAATGCCAAGAAGTAATGAGGAGTTGTTCTTGTTTTTCTGCAGTTAGGAATGCCATTTGTTTTACTGTGTCCAATTCTGCACCCAAGAATGTTTTTGTTTGGGATGGTATTAGTCTTGACTTTTTAAATTGACTGTGTATCCCAGGGCTTGTAGTAAGCAAATGACTCTTTGTAAGTCTTTTGTCAGTTTGCTTTTGTTGTCCGCTTGTATCAGGCAGTCGTCCAGGTATGGATAAATTTGGATTCCCTGTAGCCTGCAATGAGCGATTACTGATGCCAGGCATTTTGTGAATACTCTAGTAGATAAGCCAAAGGGCAATGCTGAGAATTGATAATGCTCTAATCCTGCAAGAAATCTGAGGTATCTTCTGCAATTTGGTCGAGGTATGCCTCCTTGAGATCTAGAGTTACCAGCCAACACTCCTTGCCCAGCATGGGAAGAAGTTGCTGTAGGGTCAGCATTTTGAATTTTGGGACAATGATGAATGTGTTTGACAGGTCGAGAATAGGTCTCCAACTTTTCTCTTTTCTTGGTACTAGGAAGAGTCTGGAGTAGAATCCTTTGCCCTGTTCTGTTGGTGGTACTCTTTCCACAGCTCTCATCTTTGTTAATTGAGCTATCTGCTTTAGAGCTTCTGTTTTCTGATTTGGAGGTAGGTTTGGCATTCCTCTTTTTACTGGTAAGGTGTGGCAGTGAAACCTGTAGCCTTGGTCTATGGTTTGCAAAATCCACTTGTCTTTTGTGATATAGTGCCAATTTTTTGAAAATAATGCTAACTTTCCGCCTAAGGGTGCTGCTATTTGTTCCCTGGTAGTCAGAGCCAAGTCACTGTGATTGTCCTGTTGCAGTGGCAGTGGCTGTGTCTGTGCCTCGCTGGTTATTGCCTTGCCACTGGCGTCCTCTGTAGGCACCTCCTCTGGATTGATTTCTGCCTCTGGAACGTCTATTCCTGCCTCTCTGAGATTTAGAGGAGTCTGGAAAGGACCAATTTTTGGAAGGCCAGTTCCTGCTAAACCTTGGGGGCTGAACCTGTAAGAAAACTTTAACTGTTTGTACAGATTTTGCCTTCTCTTCCATTTTCTTCATTACTTGCTGAGCAGGAGAACCAAATAGACTGGCCTTATCCATAGGAGCATCTAACAGCTTTGCTTTAACATGATCCGGCAAGACCTGTTCTTTCACCCATGCATGCCTTCTTATAACTGTGCCAGTCATGGCTGATCTAAATGAAGCCTCCAGTGCATCATAGCCACATTTCAAAGAATGGTTACTAACCTGCTGAATGTTATTCACCATTTCTAAAACATATTTCTTATCTAAGGAGTCATCAGAGGACAGTTTCTTAGTTAACTGATCAAGCATAAACTCTTGGTATTGGATCATATGAAACTGACAGTTCAAAGCTCTAGCTGAGAGAGTAGCAGAGGTGTAAACTTTTTTTACCCCATCTCTCTAAGGACCTGGATTCCCTTTCAGAAGGAGAGGGTTTTTGCTGAGGTCGGTTACTGCCTTAGGCCCCTGGGAGATAGTCTCAGGATCTGCAAGTGGGGCCTTGTATAGGTGGTGATGAGTGTCCGACCCTGTAAAACCTATCTGGTTTGGCTGGGGCTGGAGGTAAAGTATCAGGAGCAGTGCAAACATCATTAAATGCATCATCCACAACAGGCAGAACTGGAGGTATAGCTAAGGGCCTATGTTGCGGTAAGTGTAGAAAGGTCCTAAGCCTTTTTCTTGAATCTGAGAAATCTTGTCCCTGCCATTGGAATTGCTCTCTCATGGCATGTAAGGTTTCCCCAAAGGAAAATTCCTCTGGTGGAGAGGCAGATGGAATAGATTCTTCAGCATCGGAATCTTCATAAGTAGAAAAAGGAGCCTCTGGATGGTCTGTAATGTCCGAATCATCAGAAGAATCATCTGAGGACACTGGCTCTGGGGGCTCTGCTCTAGGTCTCTTTTCCGGAGGCTGAGAGGCCCTGTCTGGGTGTGATTGGGATCCCCTTATTAAAGAGATGAGATCTTCTGCCAGAGTAAGCATTTGAGAACTGGAACTGGGCCTGTGTGAGGGGGGCTTAACAGGCACTGATTTAGCAGTTTTGGCTGCTTTAGCCCTGGCAAAGGCCTTAATAGACATGGCTGCAGGAGGCCTAGCAGCACCACGTGCTGGGGTAGAGACATCCAAAGGGATGGTGTCTGATAATTCTATAGGAACCACATTAGTAGGCAAAACGTCAGAGGCCAATTCAACTAGGGTAGCAGGAGTCTCGGTAGTAGTCATGGATTCGGCTGAAGATTGACCCGTTTGCTCGGTTTCGGCCGAAACCGAGACACTCGCGTTTGCTTAACCGTGGTTTCGCCGAAACCGCTGGACAGTGTCGGTCTTTTCTTTGCTTTTAACAATTGAGAAGTCGGAGGATCCGACGGCATTATGTACGCAAAATCTGAGAAAACTGTTCAGCAAACTCCGACCGACGCCTAAGCACAGGCTAAACAGGCCGCTACGTCGTGGTCTGGGCCTAAACAAGGTAAGCAGTAAGAGTGGAAATCTTTATGAGGTATTTGTTTCCCACAAGTTAAACAGTTATTTACTTTTTCTGACATCGGCTGAGGCAAGAAAGAGTCCCCAACGGGTACTTAGCTTTTAGAAGTCTTCAAGTAGTATTCGGTAGTAGTAATCTCTGGATCTGACCGACCGCACTTGCGAACAGCTTCTGCGAAAGACTGAGGAAAATGGCGTCGGCTGATGCCTTTATACCCGAAGACCAGCAGAGATGACGTCGGGTGAAGTGCGACACCAGCCGAGGCCAGACCCAGACTTTGGAATCCGGGCTGCCTGACGACAGGACAACCCATTTGTTATGACTGCAGATGCATCCTTGAAGGACATCCTTGGCTTGAAGCATTTAAGCTCTGCCCACAGGCAGTCTCACTTTGTGTGACTGGGTATCCAGACTGCAGTCTATTAATATCAGGTTCTGTGAGAACAGCAGCTGAAGTCTTGGTTAAACTCAACATTATAATGAGGGATTAAAAATCAACCAATCAGGGGTTCCCTTACCAACATCATGTGTTTTTTACTGGAAGGACAATGAGGAGCCAGTCATCCAGATAAAGGAATGCTTTGGCTTCCTGTAGATGCATCTGCAATGTTATAATCAAAACACATTTCATGAATCCCTGGAGTTGAACTGAGAGCAAATGGAAGCACCTAGTACTAGTACTGACTGGTTCCAACTCTCAGGCGTAAATACACTGCAATCTCTTCCAGATTTTTAGGTGGAGGCAGTGTCCTAGAGGTCCAAAGAGCACATCCAAACTCCTACTGCAAGCATCTATAATGGTCTGAAAACCATCTCTTCTGACACCAAAAAGAAACTGTAGTAGTACTTGGACACCTTCTGATTGGTGGGATCTCCTGGGTGGCTATTTATTTCTAAAAGGTTTAAGACCTTTACTTTGCTGCTCTACTTTACAGGGTAGAACATCCAGCAAGAGGAGAGATGGAAGCTTTGGGGCGGAAAAAAGGGAATTCTGCAACCTCTGGACATGACTGCCTACAGATATCCAGCAGTCAGGCAACATTTTAGGGCTGCTGCTGTACTTGCACAGAAGGACTATGACTGCCCAAGGATTTCCAAGTACCCTGGCCAGGTTCGCAACTCTTCTGAAAACTGCTCTGGTTGTTTTGATGTTTTTTTCCAGAAATTTTGTTTATTTTGTTGTTGTTGTTTTCCTTGTCATCCACAATAAAACCCATCTGCTGCAGTCTTTTCTGTGTTCAGGACGAGGACCTTTGAAGAGTGTAAACTTAACTCCTTACTGCCATTAATGCTTAATTCTCTTGCTCCACCTTCTCCATGTGTACCTTAACATAACAAAACCAAACAAATCTGTGGGCCATGAAAAGAAACAGTCAATAAATGCTACTCTGTTATCCTTGGGAAAACTGGTCAATCTGAGACAGGCATGCCAACAAATAATGCAGGATGCCTTAGCTCTTGCAAAACCTTCCACTGCATTAAAAGTCAACCACTTTCACGGTAAGGATCACCTTGCTGCAGACAGTTGTGAATTGGGGCTTTTAACTTTTCCTAACTGGCAAATTACGTATGTTATGGACCATTTCGACAGATGGTTTCCTAGAAAAGTCCATCATGTATTTCAAACAACAGTGTGTCTGCAGGATAAAGGTGGAGAACAAGTAGCCATGCTTCCCTGATAGGCCTCCACTACAGAAGGTTTAAGGTGAGAGAGATATGCGACTCAAAGGAGGTTTAAGGTGAGAGAGATATGTGCTCTTGAATAAGCTCCTCATCCTTGTGGGGCAGAGCTAAACCCAAAGCCTATTCAAATGTAACCCTGACCGTTGGATGGGGAATTGCAAATTCATTCCTGGGCTGGCACCCATACCTCTCCTTGACACAGGCTAACAGTAAACATTCCCTAACTAACATTGGATGGGTAATCATAAATTCATCCCCAGGCTGGCCCCCCTGTCTCTTGCAGACAGAGGCCAACAGTAAACATTCCCTAACACCCCTCCAAACAACTTTTTAGCAACCTCCCTAACATACCCCCCATTAAAACACATGTTACCAGGGAATGCAATTCGGTTGGGTTGCGTGGCCAGGCTTACAAAGGCCCTTGTGATCATTAGCCTAGTACAGACCTATGAGCTTGGGCGGGTTTTTCTTGTAGTTTTTCCTGAATGGTTTGTATCTGTAACCTTGTTACCCTTTGGTTTGGAACTACTTTCAGGATGCTACATCACAGAATTCTGGGGTGTGGGGACTTTCTTGAGAGCCACTGCCAATACCCAAGTGCCAGGTTTAGGAGTATTTGACTAGGAACTCCAGTCCCTGAAAGGACACTGCATTCTCCCTGCTTTGCAGGAACCAAGGACACTATCAGGATAAGTCAAAGTAGCTCTACTAACTACTCCAACTCTATCTGTAGCAGGTGAGACCACCCACAAAGCCTACTGGGGGACTTAAAGGCTTCCTGCAATATCCACTGTGGGTAGATTATACATATGATAACCACCAACCTCCTCTCCTCAAGCTGACAGGACTGTAAAAATTGCGGACACAGAACTACAGAATGCCAACATAGTCTGTGAAAGAGCAGCACAAATCACAACATCAGCATCAATGCTGAAGTCAAAAGTGGTACTGACCCACTGTACCTTCTGACTCCACTCCAGACAAAAGGCACCAGCACAGATGGGGGGGCACACAGTTTGTCATGACGCAGACCCCAGCACTCTTAGGCTACATGAAGAGTTCACAAGTCACACCTTATGTTGTTAACACCAAGAAAAATCAATACTACAACGGAGGACAATGAAGCCACAGCTGACTAGGCTGTCACCAGAGAAAACAGCATCATCCGACTGGTAACTGACAATGGTAGATACGATGACATTGGCAAGGCACCTGTCAATGCAGGTCTTTTGGGTCAGTGCCAACAGAGGTGTGCATCAATGAAGAAATAGCCGTAATCCGCAAACTGTAAGGTATGACAGGAAAAAAGGGGGGATTCTAATCCTAGATACATACCCTGGTGGTACACAAGGCCCAGTAAAATTTTGCTGCACCATGAAAACCGTCTCAACAAACTTTCCTATTACAGCAAAATAATTGGAATTGGGGCCACCTCAGCACTGAGGTTTCCACAAACAATTTAACCTCTCTGTCAGAGGCCGATTTAGTAGTAACCACTGAACCAGAAGCCGTTGGAGTAGCAATTTTACATAAAAAGCTATTTTCTTCAGAGACCTGAGAAACAGGTGAACTAGATTTTTCAAATGGCTTCAAATGAAACTTTTTAGCAGGAGGCTCCCTGCTGATGTAATCCACCTCAGACCATGTAGAAATAAAATTAAACCGTCCAAGGACTTCCTTTTTAACAGACTCATCTGATTTAATGGTGGATAACTTTAATGTTGAAGGCTTTACAGTCGAGTTCTTTAAAACCTCTAAAGCCAAACACTTTGAATCCAAAGTAAAAGTAGCTGATCTTAAATCAGAACTCAAGGCATTTGATGAGTTGTACCTTTTTTTTTTTTTGCTTGTGAGGATTGCTTTAATAAAATGTCACCAGCGTCTTTACTTCCTGCTTCTCACTGGTGAAAAGGAAAACTAATAAATCATGTACCTTACAGGGTGCTGAATTCCCTTAACAAAATAAACACCAAGCTTGTCCCATCCCCACCCAGTTCCCACAGAGGCACGAGGGAAAATCTATGCTCTGCAACAGCATAAGACAGCAACTGCCCAAGAAACCAAACCAGTAGGGAAAAGAATAGCCAACGATTACTCTAACAGCCAGGATATTGAAGTATTATTATTATTATTATTATTATTATTATTATTAAAGGCTACCAAAAAAAGATCCCTATGCAGGTAAAAGTCAATAAAAGTAAAACATAACATAACATCCCAGGCTGCATCCTACATGAGCTCCAACAAGAATTACCACCACCACTGCGTACACTTTTCAGTCATAGTCTAAACACCAGCTTCGTCCCAGCTGAATGGAAAACGGCCACAGTTACTTCCTTTCACAAAGGTGGTGCTTCCACTAACCCAGCAAACTACAGACCTATTAGTCTGACTAGCCTTATCTGCAAGGCCATGGAGTGAATCATCATGAACCTCATCAACAAAAATATAGGTAATCGCCAAACGCTTGACCCTACTCAGTTCAGATTTATCAAAGGGAGATCATGCCTGTTAAACCTGGTGGATTTCTTTGAGACAGTCACCAAGGCCATGGACGAAGGGAAATGCAGCCTACCTAGACTTAGGCAAAGCTTCTGACACTACACCCCACTTAGGCATCATAGACAAACTCACACAGCTAGGTATCAACCCTTACATCGTTAGATGGGTCGCTAACTGGCTCAATGTAGAACACATATAGTCAAAAAGAGGAATCCCCCTCCAATAGCAGACCTATAACTCATGGTGTTCCACGGGGATCGGTCCTGGGACCTCTAATTTTTGGAATCCATTTCTCTAAAGTACAAGCGAAAACTAAAGGTCTGCAGCTGACAAAGTTTGCTGATGACTGCAAACTGGGAATAGTCATAGAATCTCCAAATGATGTCAACATCCTACAAGAGGGTCTTAAACAAATGATTGGTGCCACAGTCATGGCCTTAAACAATGCAAAAAAATGCATTATCATCCCTTTTGGTAAGAACGATATTCCTGCTAACTACCACATTAACAGCAACACCCCCAGTATGCATCCAGTGGTGAGAGACCTGGGCTCATAGGTTGACAGCAGTTTTACCCTTGAACACCATGTCTCCTCAGTGGTAAGAAGGGCATTCTATATTGCTCATCTCATAAGTAAGGGCATTGTCTCCAGAAAAAAAAGAAGTCATAAGCTCCCTGTATCCTTCCCTCATCAGGCCAAAAATTTGAGTACAATGCCCCTTTTGGTATGTACCTTTCCAAGTATCTGCAGCAAATGAAGAAACTACAGAGGTTCCTCACAAAGAAAATTCAAGGTCTTCAGCATATGTCCTATGTTGATCATCTGAAATCAATGTTACTATATTCTGTTTCATACATACTTCTCAGAGATGATCTCTGCCTTGCATATAAAGCAATCTCTTACCCAGCTTTACTGGAAATACTGCATATCTGCAAGTCAAATGGTACACAGGTTACTCGCTCTAAAGACCTTAACCTGGTATGACACTAACTGAACCTGCTGATTGTCATCCAGAGATTACCACACCTTTGGAACAGACTCCTAACTTCATGTCAAACATAGCACCTCATTAGCCCTCTTCAAACACAACCTGGACAGCTGGGTGGGTAACAGTAAATTTACCCTGGGTGTTCTGCCTGTGTCCCTCCTGCACACAGGCATTAGATGCTGATCATGGAAATAAGGGTAGAACTTGGCTAAGCGTGTTAAGGGCCCTAGGGCCTTTAGCCTAGTAACTTCCTATGATCCTATTAACAAGTACAGTAAACTGCTATCATAATGGCAATTACACTGTATAAACTCAATGGAATACATAAAAGTACAACTACTTTAATAGAAGATTGGGGTAACTGGGCTGGCATAAGCTCAAAACATAAAAAAGTATTTATTTTTAACAGAAACCTTACATATGATCCCAAATAATGAAAAAAAAAAGAAAGATAAGAGAGCACTTCCATGGGAGAAAACTATAAAAATCACTCTTGACTTCTGATGCTTTGAAAACTAACAGCAGCCTGTGGAAATTAACATTACTGGCAAGTAGCTAATGCAACAATGAAGACATAGAAGTTACCAGGCATCAACAGAGAAGCTGCTTTTAATAAAAATTAAAAAAAAATAGTGACAACAGTACAAACACAAATACATGACATCTTTTGAAGGCAAATCTTCTTTAGCTAATAGGAAATCTGAGTACTTTGCGACTACATATAATACAATGGCTAGTAAATTTGATCAGTTAAACTTCTGCAGTGTTAAGCACTATACTAACATGTTTAACATATTTTCTTACATTACAGACAAAAACACCAAAGCTTACCTGATCGTACACATTCAAAGTCATGTTCACAATTATATTAATGAAATAATTAGATGTAGTGGTATAACCCTGTGTGATAAATGTAAATGTTCTAAGAATAGAGTTACACAGTCTGAAAAAAAAAAATCAGTGGTATCAAATTTCAGGTGCAAGGTAAATTGCTCTTGAGACTGAGTAGGGTATATATGCTTTAATATGTCCCTGCAACCTTTAGCATACTGGTGAAACAGTAGTATAAGAATTTACTATAACAGCAGACGTCTGAACATATAACTGTTGCAGTTTTGTTCACTGATGGGAAGACCCAAACAATTTTTACTGACTGGAAGGAGGACAAAGTTGCAGAACTGGAATCCAGAATGCTCTGATGAATGGAAATGGTAAAATCAAAACAGATGGGTTTATTTTATAGGGCCAGAACTGCAGCATTTATTACAAGTGAATGAAAGACCAAGTGGCTGCTTTTATAATAGTTCTCCAGTCCAGATACTTGAAAAAGGCAGTAGCAGAGGCAACAGCTCTAGAATAATGAGTTTTTACCTGGACTGGGAAGGATTTCCCATGACAAAAGTTTAACCAAAAGATACAAGACAAATCCAAATGGAAGGGGCTCATTTTGATTAAGGAAACCACATTGTTTTGCCTTCATAGAAAAGAAATAGCTGATCAGACTTTCTGATAATTAAAGGACAACCGCACCCACAGACTCAAAAAACATGTTTATTTCATCACAGTTTGGTGTTTCCTACATTTTAAAACCACTCTGGGACTATTTAGAGCTTTTTAGATATTTTTATATGCAATTTCTGACTCTGACCACATGGGGTTTAGCATTTTGAAATAATTCTGACTGTTTAGTTTGTCTCCAAAAAATTGCATCTGATCTGCCACGTTTTCCCTAAAGCTCCTGACAGTGCACTGATTTTACAGGCATTCACTGCTGTTATAGTCACCTACTTTTGGTTAAAATTTTACCCTTTTTCAATGACTACTTCAAACACAAGCAGTGCAAATGCTACAGAACAGAACTGAAAAGTGCAGTTTATTGCTCTTTTTCCTTAGAAATGCTAACGTGATTTCTTTTGTGAAGACTGAAATCTAGTTCTTCAGGGTATCGCCCCCTCCCCATTCACACCTACCTTCCCTAGCTGTCAAACAGCTAAAGGTAATTTGACCCATTATCTGAATGTGATTGACAGCTCACAGAAGGTGACCAGACTAATGTACTGTTTTCTTGTCAGCCTTTCCTTCTTTACAGTGGGAGACTTTTTTTGTTGCACTCCTCCTGTCAAATTTAGAACCAAGCTCCATACCACTCGGAATAATCACCGTTTTGCAAAGCATCAGACTCCCACTTATTTTTCCTTCCTGTTTGGTTAAATAGCTAACAAATGACACACTATAAACACAAAATATTTCACAGACTTGCATGACAGCACCCACATGCTTTTTTAAGTGGTAATTTAAGAAAATTACGGTATTGATACTTCTTGTAATCTGATGTAGTAGTCATCATCTTCTTTCAGCTGTTCCTGTCAGAGGTAGCCACAGCGGATCATCTGTTTCCATTTCTTCCTGTCCTCTGCATCTTGCTCTGTCACACCAACCATGTGCATGTCCTCTCACCACATCCATAAACCTTATCTTAGGCCTTCCTCTTTTCCTGTTACCTGGTAGCTTCATCCTTAGCATCTTTTTCCCCAATATACTCAGCAGCCCTCCTCAGCACGTCCAAACCAACGTAATCTTGCCTCTCTGGTTGTCTCCAAACCTTCCAACCTGGGCTGACCCTCTAATATACTTATTCCTAATCCTGTCCACCCTCATCACACCCAGTACAAATCTTAACATCTTTAACTCTGCCACATCCAGCTCTAACTCCTGCCTTTTTGTCAGTCCCACTGTCTCCAACCCATATAACATAGCTGGTCTCATTACCCTCTTGTAGACCTTCCCTTTCACTCTTACTGGTACTCATCTGTCACAAATCATTCCTGGCACACTTCTCCACCCACTCCATCCTGCCTGTACTCTCTTCTTCAACTCTCTTCCACACTCACCATTACTCTGAACTATTGATCCAAGTATTTAAACTCATCCACCTTCGCCACTTCTACTCCTTGCATCCTCACTATTCCTCTATCCTCCCTCTCATTCACACACATATATTCTGTCTTAATCCTGCTGACCTTCATTCCTCTTCTCTCTAGAGCATATCTCCATCTCTCCAGGGTCTCCTCCACCTGTTCCCTACTCTCACTACAGATCACAATGTCATCTGCAAACATCATTGTCCACGGGGACCCCTGTCTGATCTAGTCTGTTAACCTGTCCATCACCACTGCAAATAAGAAAGGGCTCAGAGCTGATCCTTGATGTAAACCCACCTCCACCTTAAACGCATCCGTCACTCCCACTGCAGACATCACCGCTGTCACACTACCCTCATACATATCCTGTGCACTTTTACATACTTCTCTGACACTCCCGACTTCCTCATACAATACCACAACTCCTCTCTAGGCACCCTGTCATATGCTTTCTTTAAGTCAACAAAAACACAATGCAACTCCTTCTGACCTTCTCTGTACTTCTCCATCAACACTCTCAGAGCAAACATCACATCTGTAGTGCTCTTTCCCAGCATGAAACCATACTGCTGATCACTAATCATCATGTCCCTTTTTAACCTAGCTTCCACTACTCTTTCCCATAACTTCATGCTGTGACTGATCAAGTTTAATCCCTCTGTAGTTACTACAGCTCTGCACATCACCCTTATTCTTAAAAAATCGGTACCAAAACACTTTCTCCATTCTTCAGGCATCCTCTCACTTTCCAAGATTTCATTAAACAATCTGGTTAAAAACTCCACTGCCATTTCATCTAAACACCTCCATGTGTCCACAGGTATGTCATCTGGACCAACAGCCTTTCCATTCTTCATCCTCTTCATAGCTATCCTTACTTCCTCCTTGCTAATCCATTGCACTTCATGATTCACTATCCCCACATCATCCAACCTTCCCTCCCTCTCATTCTCTTCATTCATCAATCCCTCAAAGTACTCTTTCCATCTGATCAACACATTCTCCTCGCTTGTGAGTATGTTTCCCTCATTACCCTTTATCACCTTTACCTGCTGCACATCTTTCCTAGCTCGGTCCCTTTGTCTAGCCAATCGGTACAGGTCATTTTCTCCCTCCTTAGTGTCCAACCTTTCATATAACTCTTCATATGCCTTATCCTTCGCCACCTCTTTGCCATGCACCTCATTTCCTTGTACTCCTGTCTACTTTCTTCATCTCACTGACAATCCCACTTCTTTGCCAACCTCTTTCTCTGTATACTCTCCTCATTCCACCACCATGTCTCCTTATCGGCCTTCCCCTGTCCAGATGTCATACCAAGCACCTTTCTAGCAGTCTCCCTTACTAGCTCTGCTGTAGTTACCCAGCTATTTGGTAACTCTTCACTGCCACCCAGTGCCTGTCTTAACTCTTCCCTGAACACCACTTCACAATTACCCCTTTTCAAATTCCACCATTTGATCCTTGGTGCTGCCCTCACACTCCTCCTCCTCTTCCTGATCACCAACGTCATCCTACAAACCACCATCCTATGCTGCCTAACTACACTTTCCCTGGTCATCACTTCACAGTCTCTAATCTCCTTCAAACTGGCCCTCCTACATAAGATATAATCCACCTGTGTGCATCTTCCTCCACTCTTGTATGTCACTCTATGCTCCTCCCTCTTGTTAAAATATGTATTCACCACAGCCATGTCCATCCTTTTCGCAAAATCCACTACCAACTGACCTTCTGCATTCCTTTGCTTAACACCATACCTACCCATCACTTCCTCATCCCCTCTGTTCCCTTCACCAACATGCCCAGTGAAATCTGCTCCAATCACCACCCTCTCACCCTTGGGTGCAGTCATCAGCACTTCAACTCACTTCAAAATTTTTCTTCCTCATCCATCGCACACCCAACTTGTGGAGCATATTCACTAACAACATTCATCATTACACCATCAATTTCCATCTTCATAAACATCACTCTATCAGACACTCTTTTCACCTCCAAAACACTCTTAGCATACTGTTCCTTCAGGATAACTCCTACGCCATTTCTCCTCCCATCCACACAATGATACAACAATTTGAACCCACCTCCGATATACCTAGCCTTACTCCCCTTCCATCTGGTCTCTTGCATACACAATATACCAACCTTCCTTCTGTCCATCATATTGGCTAGCTCTCTCCCTATACCAGTCATACTGCCAACATTCAAAGTTCCGACCCTCACTACCACAGTCCTAGCCTTCCTACTCTCTTCCTGCCTTCAGCCATGCCTTCCCCCTCTTCTCCTCCTTTGGCCAACAGTAGCCCAATTTCTGCCAGCACCCTGTTGGCTAACAGTACTGGTGGCGGTCGTTGTTAACCTGGGCCTCGACCAATCTGGTATGTAGATATTTACTGTTGTCCGCATTAATGAGTTGACGAAGTTTTACACCAGATGCCTTTCCTGATGCAACCTTCCCCATTTATCCGGGCTTGGGACCGGCACAAAGAAATGCACTGGCTTGTACATCCCCAGTGGCTGGATGTAGTGTTGTCAATTAATTGCGACAGACATCTGCTTCTTGTGCAAAAACATGCAATTAATGTCTACGCATGGTCATTGCAAATTTATGCTCAGTTTTTGTAGCCGTTACTGTGCTTCTGCCTGTACTTTGTCACATATCGGTAGGGCTCTTCAGAAAAGTGAGATTATAGTTTGACATTTTTGCTAGGTTAAGAGTGGACTGGGCAAGGCAGCTCTGACATCACAATGTGGGAGGTCCACTGGCTCTTCCATACAACATGCAAATCACGCGGGCATTACATCACTTTGGGGGAGGAAATGTTCCGGTAGTTAGAGCAAGAGCTCTGGCAGATGTGACATCATCATTTCAGAGCCAGCTAGAGGTTTTTTAACTTGGTTTTCAAAGTGAAAGTAAAACAGTATGGAAAAGTATGAAGCCTAACAGGGAAAACAGTTGAGTGGTTTAGTTTTTAAAGCTGCATGGGTGATTTTTCGAGGCTGTATCAACGAACAGGGACTAAGACAGCAGGTTGAGCAATCTGCTTTAATATCCTGTTGTTGTCCTTTAAGAATTTATTTAGACAAAACTAAGCTTGCCTCTGAACATCTAAGTAAATTAAGAATTCTCCTCCTATCATCCAGGCAGTCAACTGAAGATGATGGATGTTGAGGTGTATCAAAAACCCGTTCTTATGTGAGTATATCCAGTCTGAGAGGAAGTTTGATAACTGACCCTGGTCACTTCCAAAAGAAGGAAGAACCACAACTGCCTGGGCCAGAAGGGAGTCACCACAATGACCATGGGAGATTCCTTCTGAATCTTCAGAAATACTCTGGATATTGGTGGAAAAGCATACAGGAAAAGAAAAGGCATCCATCTTCCATGATGAACAGAATTTGCCAGTTGACCGTTCAGAAAGGAGGCAAAAAGGTCTACTTGAGGAACTCGCTCACAGACTGATCCAATTTTGGAAGACTCCCTGATCTACTGTCCTGCTCAGCATGCCAAACACAATTTTACACTGACAAAATGCAGAATGCCTGTAGAGTGAGATTGTGCTGTGAAGCTATATCCCCAGCTAACATGGCTAGTCTGCAAAAAAGGTACAGCCTGGTTCCACCCTGCTTGTCGATGGACCATGACTGCTTGTAACAACTTGAACAGGTCCCAGGGATCAAAGATAATTCAGAAAGTTGATTGCCTTGATCAGGCCAAGCATCTTTGATATTTTTGTGCTTGCATTTGTCCTTGGTGTCCCACACATCCTGTACTTTCATCCCTCCTGAAACTGCTTTCCAAGCAATAGCTAGGAATCTCAGGTGACTGACTGCTTTGAAAAAGACCTGGATTTAAGGATATCTATTGTCTCCACCAAATGATTTTTCTTCTGGCAAACCCCAGCACTGGGATTTGAAAAGACAAATTATGTTGGTGCTGGGACCAGAGAGACTTTAGATACCACTATATCTTTCTCACATAGAGTCTTGCCAGGGATGCCATGATAATCCTAGAACATGAGACCCACAATCCTGAGGTATTCCCTTCACAGTGACTGATGTTTGAATGGAAAACCTTAGAAACAGAACTATATATAATATTTTTTTTCCTGTGGAAGAAAATCTCTGAATTGAGGTGTCTAGCTGACATCCAAGGAAAAACAATCCTCTGTGAAGAGGCCAAGAAAGACTTCTGAATGCTTTCTAGGAATCCCAGATCTCTCCCTCATGAGAGAGAGAGAGAGAGAGAGACAGACAGACATTCCTGACACTTTGAAAAAGACTCTGTAAAGATAAGCAAGTTGTCTAAATACGGAAAAATGTGGATACCCTGTTGCCTACAATGAGATACAACTGGTTCTAGAAACCTTGTGAATACTCTTGATGCAGTCTATAATCCAAAGGGTACAGCAGAAAACTGATAATGTCATCCAGACACAAAAACCTTAAAGAAACGTCTGAAGTCTGGATGAATACAGATATGGATAAGCATCTTATACATCTACTGTTACAAGGAAACTTGAAAGAGGAAGAAGAGGTAAACAGGTTGTGAAGTGACATTTTGATTTTGAGCACTACCACAAACAGGTTTAGGAAAGAAAGATTCAGAACTGGTCTCCAAGCATTTTCTTTTTTTGGCACTAGGAACACCCTTTAAATAAAAAACCTTCCCCACCTGGTAATGAGAGACTGGTTCTCTCTCTCTTGGGGCAGCATGTGAAGAAGGACTGGTACAAACAGCCAACTGATTTGGAGGATGAGGAAATATTCTCTCACTGCCACTTATAACCTTGATGAATGACTATCAGAATCCATTTGTCAGAAAATGCCCATTACCCCCCTCTCTCACTCCTGTTAAGATTCAGAATTTTGAATCTCTTCTGGAAAAAGAGGTATTGCTTTTTCTTCTATCAGAAACTACTTTACAAGCAGGATCAATAACCTATTAAAGCCAGAACCAGACCAAGTAAACTACTCATGTGCAAGGAAATGTGAGAGTAAACACATGCTTACTTTTCTGTTTCTTTTTGACAGGAAAAATTGGGCTAACTGTGTTACTAAAGGCAGCAGCATTCTGACACAAAAGGGAAGCCTTCTCTGTTCCCTCTCCTGGGATCAACAAGACAGGCTCTCCTTTGCCCACTGAGAAGAGCCTAAAAGCTGCAGAGGACATGACTAGCCCCAGATCCATAATGGCATTAAGTGCTAAACCAGAGGGATCTGAAGTAAAAGATGTGTTGTCTGAAGTATAACAAATGGCCACAGCAGAGGCATCAACCTGCGGCTAAGGCAGACTGTCACCCTGCTGAGGTGGCAAAGGCAGTTTTTTTAACTTTTTCTTTTTCTGGCTGGAAGGAGGACTGACAATGGGACCAGTAGCTTATTCCATGGTCAAGCAAAAAATGATGTCTCTTTCCAGAGGAAGATGAGCAGCAAATACCAGCAAAAACTGCTAGTCTTTAAGTCACTTTTTTCATAGAAAAATACAGTATGTAAAAAGTACTTTATTTTACTTTTATGGGGCTGACAGTGTTTTAAATACAATTTTTCCACAGGCAAAAAAGGGTTTTTCAGTTACTTTGCACAACTTTTAAACTGACGGGGGGTGGGGGTGGGGTGCTCCAGTATAAAAATGCAGTGCAGTCTTGGGACAGTCCTTTAAAACACAAAGCTCCTAACTTTAAAATAACAATGTTTAGAAAAATGGAAGTTTTTTCCCCAAAAGGAACTCATCTATCCAGTTAAGGAACAGCATCAAGCCAAAAGTCATTCCTTGAAAGCCTCAGAGGAGCATACTCTTTGTCGGAAGTAAAGCTCTGAAGGGCTTTGTGCCCAAACTTGTCTTTCAGTCAGCTCAGCTTAAACTGCCTGACAGTTTAGGAATGTGGAAGGTGCCCTGAAGCTTCAGAAGCAGGCAGACTTGTTATATCTTTAGCAGAATATAAACCAACCCCATATAACTAAGGCTACCGCAGCAGTGATCAAAATGATGAACATCAATGCACTTACAGCTCCATCCAAAAATTATTTATGTTCCAAGTGGATGCTATCTACCAAAGCCAATGTTCTGTTGCATACATTATTGGTATGCATTTGGAACGAAGATCGGAAGATGATCAAAGAGACAGGAGACATGAAATAAAAGTCTTTTGTCTATAAATAACACCTGGATTATTGGTTTTATTATTTTTATTTATTTTTATTTTACATCTGTTGACTGGGTTAGTCCGACTGTGCCTTGTGGCTCATTTTCAGCAGAGACCCGGGGAGACGAGCTTCACAATAAAATACAATTTAATGATAAATCAGAAATGGGAATTGGATACAAGTTTAAAACCAAGCATTCACCAGCTACGTACAAAATGAGTATAGATTTTACAATGTTAGTTGATAATGAGGATATATACATAGGTAGTACAATATTTGTGCATACAAAAATTATAAGACATTCAGGCTAACAAGGTTTCAATAAGGGAGAGAGTATAGGGACAGAAGGGAGGAGTACGAGAGATAAAGTAAAAGGAAGTAGAAAGGCTAAAACTAGAATGCAGGTTGTTAGGGAAAGTGGTAGTAAGGTTATGCAAGAAAAGAGGGAAGGTGAGAAGTTATACAGGAGGACAGTAAAGGAGACAGGGGAAGGAGCTAAAAAAGGACTATGAAAGTAGCTTAGGGAGGATGAGTGCAGTGGCAAGACAACCTAGATTTCAGATATTTGCTAGAGGCTGTTTTGAATTGATAAGGGTGTTTAAGGGATCTAATTTCGAAAGGAAGTTTGTTCCAGGATATGGCAGGGTTGTAACTGTACAGGGTGCAACCAGTTTTGATCTTGGGTTTATATATTTGTAACAGATCTTGGTCAGAGCTACACAGAGGTATAGTGGGGAATACTTAGAGATAATAGGTTTGAATCCAAATTTCAGAGAGATCAGATTTATTACAAATCCTGATGACATTTATTGGAGGCAAAGAAAGAAAGTGGAGAAAATAGCACAGAAAATGCAACATAGTCTGAATTAAATTCAGTACAATTTTCAGATAAGTAATCATATTACATTGTACTGTCTAGAAACTGCCACAAATTATTCTATCCTCCACAAAGAAGCCACTTTTTAAAATAATTTGCTACACTGGTATAGCCCAAACAGACACCTACACTCTAGAAAAATGCCTGGTCCCTACAACTACAAAGCTTGGAACTCACTCCTAACATACATCAGGTCCCTACAACTACAAAGCTTGGAACTCGCTCCTAACATACATCAAACAATATAGTTCACATATGTTTTAAAACTCAGTTACGTAAGGATTCTTGGCTTTGCTCCTGTTCAACTGCTCCAGAATGGATCCTTATCCAAAAAAGCTCCTGTCTTTCATTTATTTTTCTACTATTAGCACTATAATGCCAGTAGAACCAATATCATCTGCTATTAACAAATTGACATAATAAAAAAATCACACCACGCCTTCATAGGTTCATAGGTTCATACTAGGCTATCTGCCCGAGGGCATTTACAAGCCTAGCCCATATTTTTGCCTAGGCCCCTTTAGTATGGGGAACTATACCCATTAAGGCCTTTCAACCTTGCTCTCTCTCTCTGTTGTGTAACAGAGTTTACACTACTTTCCAACTCCATTCCAAATTCTCTTTCTCCCTCTCTTTTTACCTTCATATTAATCCTTTCCGTATTACACTAACACAATTTCCTTATACAATGGATTTTTTTAAGTTTAAACAGATATTACTTGTTGTATTATGGATGTACTATTACTTTAAAGTGCATCATATTTATTTACATTCTGACACTCTATTTTGTATCTAATGTTTATAATTTATACTAACGGTATTATTTTATTAAACTAATACTATTCTTTGGAGCTTTTCACCCCAGGCCTCCATTGAAAATGCATTATTTTATGCCCAGGTGGACCTTCCTAATAAACAACGCACACACATTATATATATATATATATATATATATATATATATATATATATATATATATATATATATAGATATATATATATATATATATATATATATACACATACATACACACATATATATACACATAGATATAAATATGTATATACATACATATATTATGCACACAAATATATATACACACAAAAAAAAAAATAAATATATATATATACACACACACACAAACACACACACATACACGTGTGTATCTACATACATATATATTTAAATACATACACACACACACACACACAAAAACACACACACACACACACACACACACACACACACACACACACACACACACACACACACACACACACGTGTGTGTGTATATATGCAAGGTCACTTTACAATGGTATCTGATTTTTGTTTGAAAGTTTTGGACTAGCATTTAATAGTGTTTGCAGAGTAAACAGAACTTCTGTAAGGGTTTTTTTCCATCATGAGCAATGGGAACCACACACAGCAATGTCTTGCTACATATTTGAATATATATTCACTGATGTGATTATGCATTTTTGCTAACGAGAACTAAGAAGGAACTGAGCAGTGAAACATGAAAGGAAAAAGAAGGGAAGTAACTGAGGTGAAACTTTTGGAAGTAAGCAGAGTTGCGTTGACAAAGTAGTGTGGGAAAGTAAGTATGGGAATAAAGTACAGAATAAGGTGGAAAATAAAAGGTGAGTAAGAAGAAACATAACAAAGAGAGTAGAATAGAAAGTAAGGCTATGATGGGGAAGGATTACAGTGAGGTGTTGGCAGAGAACAAGAAAAGTATACAAGGAAATGTATATGTATGGTTAGGCGGCTGTTAGAATTTTTTTGGAAGGGTTGTAAGAAAGTTTATGCTGATGCTACCAGTATTGCTGGACCCTCAATTTCCTTCTGCAACACTAAAATTCCAGTGACCACTGTGTGCATAAAAACGTTTCTGAAATACTTCAGATGTGAATAAAAGAATGAACAATGTTCTTTGCTGCAATGGCCTTTAGCTTTTCTACAATGTAGACAGACTTTTTAAAAGGTGTTTCAGCTGTAGACATAAAGGAAAGGCAAGGACTACCGCATAGATTTTTGCTATGTCAGTATCCGAGAAAGAAAGGTATGCATAAAACAAGTTTCAAAGAAAAGAACATTTTGACCAACATTTATGACCTGATAATGTCAATTTACATTCGTTCCTCGACTCTTGGGTTCGGATCCGAACCTCAGATCCAACTCAGCCTCTTCTACTAACTTGTGCGTCACTGAAACTCTCAAGCTATTCCCTCTCCCATAATGCCCTAGTCTCCCAACATACTTCAGATCTCATTTGCCACCTTGTTGAACAGATGTGGTCACTGCTTTGTTCTCGAGTGTAGCACTTCTTTGCACTTTGAGTCAGGAGTTATAATTTTCTTATAACTTTATATTCTGTAGCCTTGATAATTCCTTTGGATTTATAGTGTTTCCTCCCTTTGCTACTAAGTTTTTTCTTTACTTAAGTAACCTTAATTCCATCACTGGTATTTCTTCTTAATGTACGGTTAGTACATCGCTGTTTTACCATTGTTGGTATTCTTTTTTCATCCTTTACACTTTCTTTTTATCGTTCCAAAAAAAAGAAGTTATGTACTCACCATAATGTTCCATGTTGGTAGTCCATCTCACCCTTCATTTTTACACATGGGTTCGGAGCCAATCCTCAGCTCTGACTCGGCCTATTTACAAGCTGGAAGACTTCTGGTTGGCTCATGGCTAAGCAGGTATCCCATGGTGCACCAGTACAATCCCCAGATCTTGTTTGCTGCTCACTAGAATAACAACCATAAAAACAACCAATACTAAAGGGTTTCCAACCAAGGGCAACCAAATTATTACTTCCAGATCTTCTAGGATGGGGACAGGAGGGCGGGTTGGTAAAAATGAAGGGTGAGATGGACTACCAACATGGAACGTTATGGTGAGTACATAACTTCTTTATGTTAGGTAGTCCGATCTCACCTTCATTTTTACATATGGGACAGCGTCCCTAGCACCTTATTCTTGGGTGGTTCATTGGAAAATACTCTTGAGCACCGTGGAGCCAAAGGATGCTCTACCCCTGGATGTCAAATCCAATTTGTAATATGTAATAAAAGTGTGAGGGGTAGCCCACATAACTGCTGCACAAACATTACCAAGTCGTACCCTGGCTTGAAAGGCTGCAGAGGTAGACAGCGATGTGGTAGAATGAGCCTTGATCCTGTAGGGTAAGGGTTTGCCCTCTGAGCTATAGATAAAGGCTATACAACTGGAAATCCAATTAGATAGTGTCACTTTAGAAACTGGTAAGCCCAATCTAGAGTCACAAAAGGAAATGAACAATTGATCTGATTTCCTGAAAGCCTTAGTCCGCTGTAGATAAAAATGTAGTTGTCTACGAACATCTAGCTGATGAAAACGGTATTCAGCTGCATTACAGTGGTTAAGGAAGAAAACTGGGAGTTCTATTGATTGGTTTAAAGTAGCATTAGAACAATTTTTGGGAACAAAGGAGGGATTAGTACGTAATGACACTCTGTCTTTGTGAAAAATCAAAAACGGTGGCTTAATAGACAAGGCCTGAAGCTCCGACACCCATCTAGCTGATGTGATAGCTACCAAAAACAAGGTCTTCCAAGACAAAAACTTTAGAGAAGATGAGTGGGAAGGTTCAAAGGGTGGAGAAGTCAATTTGGACAACACAAAATTTAAATCCCAAGAAGCCACTGGTTCTTGCAGAGATGGTTTCAATAGAGTGGCCCCTTTCAAAAAGGTCTTGCATAGCTTATGAGATATTAAATTGGTATCTGGAAAACCTAAATGAAAATGAGAAATCGCCACCAATTGGACTCAAATAGTGCCAGCAGCCGATCCTTGTTGAAAAGCTCAAACAGAAAATCCAGAATCACAGGGATAAAAGCAGTGTATAGATCTACATTCATTCTCTGTGCCCAAATAGAAAATCTTTTCCATTTACTGCCATACAGCCTCCTAGTTGAAGGTTTATGGGATGACATACGAATATGACACTGAAGATGATATATCATGAAGCCTGACTATGGATGGAACTGTATCAGCCACGCTGTCAACTTGAGGGTGTGGATTGAGGGATGTAGTGAACCCGACATGCGAGTCAATGGATCTGGAGCTGGGTCCAGAATCCAAGGATCGTCCAGGAGGAGAGGCTCGAGGAAGGGGAACCAGACCTGACGAGGCCAGTAAGGAGGAATGAGGATCAACTTGCTTCCCAGCCGACTGGCTTTCTGAATCACTTTGGAAATGAGAGGGATTGGAGGAAAAGCATACAGAAGTCCCATGGGCCAATCGTGAGCCAGAGCGTCTCTGGGAGACTCCCCCGGAGGGGGAATGAGGGAAAAATAGCTGCTGCATTTGGTATTGACTGTGGTGGCAAAAAGGTCGCAGCAAGGCTGTCCCCATTTCCAGAAAATCTGATCCACTGTTTCCCATTTCAGAGACCACTCGTGAGGCATTAGGATTGCCCGGTTGAGCTTGTCGGCTATCATGTTGGTCGTCCCTGGAATGTGCGTTGCAACCAGAAAGCGCTGGGAAGAATTCACCCATTCCCAAACTCGCATGGCCTCTCGACAGAGTGGGTAAGATCTGATACCGCCCTGTTTGTTGATGTACCAAACCACAGACATGTTGTCTGATTGTATCGCAATTGTCCCTAGAGGGAGAAGGTCTTGAAGTGCTTGCAATGCCAGAAGCACCGCCCTCATCTCCAGAACACTGATATGCAGATGAGCCTCGTGTTCTTGCCATGTGCCTTGGACAGTCCTGCCGAGATAATGCCCCCCCCCCACCCGATCTGGGAGGCATCCGTGGTCACAGTGGCAACGGGTTGGGCCAGAACAAAGGGAGCACCTGTGATCAGAGGATTGGGATCTATCCACCAACGAAGGTCCTTCTTGCATGACTCTGTCAGCAGGATAGGATGACTCAGTGGGAGAAATTGGAAGGACCACTAGAGAATTCTCATGTGTAACCTGGCTAATGGTACCAATAGATTTGTGGAAACCATAGTCCAGAGTAGCTGAAGAACCCACTTCGCTTTGACTTTTTGCAACGGGAGAAAGCGCTGAACTTGGGAGATTAATTTCTGTGCCCGTTCGGTGGGGAGACGAGCTATCATGTTCACTGTGTCTACCTCTGCGCCTATAAAAATCACAGATTGAGAGGGCAATAATGCAGATTTTTTTCAATTTATGGAGATCCCTAACTGAGCATAAAGCTGAATTGTGGCGTCCCTGTTTTGAATGATTAGATGCCTGGTGGGGGCGGTCAGGAGCCAGTCATCCAAATACGGAAACACCTGGAATCCCTGACGTCTCAGGTGAGCTGTCACTACTGCCATGCATTTGGTGAACACCCTGGGGGCTGTGGTGAGACCAAGGGCAGAGCGCGAAACTGATAGTGACTGGCTCCCAGCCAGACGCGTAGATGGCTTCTGGACGCCTTGTCCATTTTTATGTGGTAAAAGGTGTCCTGAAGATCCAGAAAGCACATCCAAAAGTCATTCCCTAACAATGGGAGTATAGACTGCAGTGTTGCCAACCGAAACTTGTCCTTCTTCACTAATTCGTTCAATCAGCTGAGGTCCAATATTGGCCTCCAATCTCCGGTTTGTTTTGGAACTAAAAAGAACCTGGAGCAAGTTCCAGATACGTATCTGGTCTGCTGGGACAGGCTGGATGACTCTTTTTGCGAGCAACTTGTTGATCTCCACAGTTGCCTGATCCCTGAGATTGGGTGGGACATCTGGGATCCTTTTGGGAACAAACGGTGATAGGGAAAAGGGTATGATATAGCCTCAGATAACAACTCTTTATACCAAGAAGCCTGGCTAAATATCACCCAAGACAAGTGGGTACAAAGAAATGCGACCCCCGACCGGCCCTTGAGAAGCGCAGTCGGGCTCCACATCAGGAGGGCTGATAAGGCCGTCCTCAAAAGGAATCACGGCCTTGTTGATATTGCAGACCGCCCCTGCCTCTAGGGCGACGTCTGCCGTTTCCTGACACACAGGGTGAATCCTCCTTCAGAGGCAGAGGTGGAGGAAAGACCCTCTGGGACTTCTTGAACCACATTTTACCGCCTCTTTGACCCTTGGGGTATGGTCTGGAAGAGACAGTAAAACGCACTCCCACGGCAGAGAGAGTCTTTCCTTCTTGTTCACACAGAGTGAGTGTATCCTTCACCTTGGAACCAAACAATGAGAACCATCAAATGGGGCATTGGTGAAAGTAGACTTGAACGGAAGGCAACTCCGGAACCCGCTGCTCTACTCGCTCCATCCGCAGCATAAGATATAAGCCGCATAGAGGAGTTAACCACAGAATTTAAGGTGGACAACTGAGTAGAAATTTTGTCAGGAACTCTCTCCGTGCACGCACCTTGTATAGAATCTCCTAACTCCTTGAGGAGATCCCTCTACAACCTCATGAAGTGCATGAGATAGTTCAACGATCAAAGGGTAAAGGCCGCTGAACTAAAAATACGCTTGCCAAATCTGTCCATCTGCCGAGACTCCTTGTTTGGCAGATGAACACATGAAGAGGTCTCCGCTAACTCCTCCTTCGTGGCCGCCGCCACCACCATGGCATCTATGAGAACACCCTTGGGCAAGAACTCTTTACCAGGAGTGGCAGACAAGAACTTATTTGGTCTCCTGAGGACTGGCTCCACAGTGTCAGGAGTATCCCACACCTTTCAACTGACTAGATCCATTAGTTCGTCAAAAGGTGGAGACACCCAAGAGGCAGAAGGTTGAGACCTGAAAGCCTTCAGGTACACAGACTCCTCATCAGAAGGGTTAATAGTGGGCCAGGCACACCTCTGCCTAAGGATCTCTAAAATGTCCACAAAGGAGACATCATCAGAGGACGACTTGGGGGACCCTTCTAACTCCTTGAGGTCAGTGTCCAATGTCAAAGACTCATCCTGGGAGTCAATATGTTTCCGGTTACATAACATCTTCCAAGGAGGCTCCTCGGAAGGATATTCCGGGGAAGCATCGGAAGAGTGGGGGCCACCAGCCGATGGCTCCTGAGGCTGCGGGTCTCTGCTGTCTCCAGATAGAGTAGGGGCTGAGACTGAAGTGGGTGCTCTCGTGGGAAGAGTGCTGGTGCCAGGGATAGGTGCTGGAGAATGAGACAGCATGCTCCTCATCATCTCAAACGCCGACCTCTCCGGCTCCGAAGACCTCTCGCGCTCCGAAGAGACGCG
This sequence comes from Protopterus annectens, assembly GCF_019279795.1. Lineage (NCBI taxonomy): Eukaryota > Metazoa > Chordata > Ceratodontiformes > Protopteridae > Protopterus > Protopterus annectens. Next base: position 1,705,789,763 of record NC_056728.1, on the reverse strand, counting down.
GGTTGGCGCCGCAGCCAGAGCTGTCAGCTCCGAGATGGATGCAGGGTCCGAGCTCACCCTGGCCGAAGCACTGAGAGGAAGGCTCGGAACCCAAGATCGATTCCAACCCTCCCGTCGGTGCCAACAGGAGAGCTTCGGCCCCTGGACACGACGGACGGCACCAAGCATGTCAGAGCTGAACCCGGCTCCAAGGCAGCAACAAGGTGAGTTGGAGCCAGCATTTCCTCTGTTGGCACCAAGCACTCCAGCTCCAAAAGGCCAGTATGGCTAGGAGGAGGAATAGCAGACAAGCTGGGCCAAGTGGCTCTGGAGCCGACTCGGTCGGAGCCAACAATAATTTTGGCAAGGCAGACGACTTCAGGAGTCTCAGCACTACCCTCTTCACATCTTCTTCTGAAAGGTCCTGGAAGACACAGTTGGGGATCTTGACCTGGGGGGTACTGGAGACCTAATTGTTACGGACACTGGTAGGGAGCTTACAGACCGGCTCCGAGTAGCAGAGTCAACTGCTGTATCAATTGTTTCAGAGATCGGTTCCAAAACCAATGTAACAGACTCTGACACCCACCATGATGCTCTCCTTTGGCTCCAATGGCTGAGTCGTCGAGGAGGCAGATTTTGATCGTCTCGAGGAGGTGGCTCCAAGACACCAACCGGTGCTGGAGAAGGTCTTTTTGAGGATTTTGATTTCCCAGACTTAGGGGAAGCCGAAGAGCTGGATAGTGCTTTCTCAAAACATGATTTCAATAGACCCTCGAGTATGAGTTTGTTCTTCCTCTCCTGTAACACTCTAGGAGAGAAAGCATGGCAGAACAAACACGACTCCTGTAAGTGGATGGCCCTTAGGCAGTAGACACAGCTACTGTGGCCATCCGTTAAGGACATCTTTTGGGAGCATTTCATACACTTTTTGAACCCAGAGGGTTTATGCTCCTTACTTTCCTTAGATATATCCACACACACACACACACACACACACACACACACACACACACACACACACACACACACACACACACACACACACACACACACACACACACAGTCCAGTGAGATTGAAAGGAGAAAGAGGGAAAGGAAAGGTGGACCAGGTCCTCTAACTAAAACGGGCCTAGCCCTAAGAAGGAATTACACGAGGACTAGGTCCTCTAACTTAAACGGGCCTAGCCCGGTGTAGTGAAACTGGGTCTTCTAACTTAAAGAGACCCGAAAGGAAAGCTCAAGCACACAAGAGAAACTGTAAATGACACTAACTTTCTATTCTTAAGAAAAACAGATAATAAACTTGCAATCCTAGTAACTTCACAAGCACATCCCCGCTAAAAACAATGTCCAAATAGCAGAAAACTAACTGCTAACGGTGACCAAAAAAGGTCAGAATAACAACAGACAAGACAACAGGAGCCTCTGTTGACTAAGCAGAAAACCGCCAAAAACTCTACTTAATAATCAAATAATGCGCAACAGTGCCTAAAACTAACTGGCACACAGGATACCAATAAAGAACTAGAAAACTAAGTTGCACTCAAAAAGGCAAGCAAAGCAACTGCCTGATATATTAGCAACACTAAATATACAATAATAAAGCATTGAACATGATACAATATGAAGAATTTTGAAAAACTTAGCCAAAGCCAAGAGAAGCACAACCGAGGATCGGCTCCGAACCCATATGTAAAAATGAAGGTGAGATTGGACTACCTAACATCACATCTTTTCTTTATTTGTATAGTTCTCCTCTTTAAGAAAAATGTCTGAGAAACCTTCCAATTTCAAGAAATATATGGCCTGTGGCCACAAGATACCTTTGTCTGATGTGCATTCAAAATGCGTGTATTGTTTAGATCCAATGCACTTGCGACATCTGTAAGGTCTTTAATCCTAGGGCCCTTATAGACAGGAAAAAATAAATTAATGCTTAGAGGTCTGCTCCCCTCAAAATGTCTTATCCTCATCTAGGGTCAAACCTCAAAGAAACTCCATTAAAAAAAAAAAAAGACTCTAGGAAGCGTTCCCAGAACCAACCACTGCCTCAGCTCCAGGTTCCAAACTTCTTTCAAAATTATCCAAGACATCGAATCCAAACCCTTCGGATCCAAAGAACACAACAGACAGAATAATCTCCTCAGATCCAATAGTCACTGGTGGCTCCGGATCCAGATTCCTCTAAGCTTCCTTCCTCATTCTTGGCATGGTCTCCAAGTCATCATCACTCAAGACCTTCGTTGATAGCATCTTTGGCTGATTCTTCCAAAAGTATCGTTGAAGCTGATGTTGAGAGGATGAGGGCGACACTCTTCTTGATGCAGATTCAAATGGTGCCCTACCAGCTTCAACTCAATCGGGTCCGGAAACCCTTATAAAATACTACATCTCCTTGTCATCTCCTTCTACAATCTGACCACAGGTTTTGGAGCCATCAGATCCAAAGATTCCAGAGTCATTCACATCAGATCCGAAGAAACAGGCATCTTCAATTCTGATGTCATCTCTGAGTGGACCAGCACCATGCACTTCAGAGCCTGATGCCTCCCAGAACCATAGAGTCAGTGCCGGATTCAAGGTAGTGAAGTTGACTCCAAAGCTGTTGCAGCCATCTCCACCCTCAGAGCCTCGGTGCTAGATTACTCAGAGGGGAGTCAGAAAGTACAGTTTTGTACCTACCATAAATGTAGATGTTCGAGGATCCACATTGCTGCAGTCCTAACTATTGGGTAGTCCGCTGTCCAGTAAGTATGGCTGGCGTGGGTCAGGGCATTATTAGACTGACGATCAGTGTCAGAGGTACTAATTGCCCCAGATGTCAGAAGACCCTGAAAGATAAGGCCAAAACCAAAACTCCCAACATATCTGCACCAAAATATATATATATACAAAATATACAAAATTAGCAGAATATAACCTCACCTACACAACCACACCTAAACACAGAGGGAAGGAGGGAGGGTAAATTGACTGCAGCAATGTGGATCCTCGAACATCTACATTTATGGTAGGTACAAAACTGTACTATGTTCTTCATTCCACATTGCTGCAGTCCTAACTATTGGGTAGAATCCCAAAGCAGAGGTAAGGGAGGCTGGCAAATCATAAGGAAGCAGGAGCTGATAACATGCCTTGCAAAATAGCTGTGGCAAAACCAGCCCTAGACTTAGAGTAGAGGAAGGTGGTAATGCTTAGAGAAAGTATGCACTGAACTCCAAGTAGCTGCCTCCAAAATATCAAAGCTGTTGAAGTGGCAGTAGCCCTAGTGGAATGAGGCCTAATCCCAGCTGGAATCTCCTTGCCATGATGGGAATAACAAAATGCAATGCAAAACCCAATCCACCTAGAAATAGTTTGTTTTGACACAGGCTTGCCCTGAGAACCCAAAGCAAAAGAAACAAACAACTGCTGAGACTGCCTAAAATCCTTAGTCCTGCTCAAATAATAATTGCCTGTGTACATCTAAAGTGTGCAAAATCTTTTCCCCTTTATTTTGGGGATCTGCATAATGAATAGTTTGGTTTAAAGCCACACTATAAACCACTTTAGGCATAAAGGAAGGATTAGTCTATCCTTATGAAAATCAAAAGGCTCAACCGCCATAAGGGCCTGTAACTCAGAAACCCTTCTTGCAGAAGTAATGGCCAACAAAAAAGCAGTCTTCCATGACAAGTATTTCAGGTCAGCAGTAGCTGCAGGCTCAAAAGGTTGTAGAGTAAGTTTCTCCAACACAAAATTGAGATCCCAAGCAGGAGTAGGAGCTCTTTGGGGTCTTATATTCTTTGCCCCTCTAAGAAATTGCTTGAACAAAGGATGTGAAAACAATGGTGGGTCACAATCATAGTGAGCTGAAATTGCTGCAGCATGAATCTTAATGGAAGAGAAAGACAAACCTTTGTCCAATAACTCAGTAAGATATTGAAGAGCCACACTCAAATTAGGCTCTGAAATCTCCAAATTCTTTGCTGCAGTCCAAAATAAAAATCTCTTCCATTTTTCTTTCCTTGTACTAGGTCTTCTGGCTTCCATAATCACATTTAAAACTTGTTGAGGAAGTTGAGACCTGCTGTCCTTCAAAACAGAATATGCCAGGCTGTTAGATGAAGAGAGTGAAGCTTGACATTGAGCAGCTTCTGAGACAACAGATGTGGAATCAAGGGTAAAGGCCATGGAGGCTTCTTTACCAGACTCCTCAGTAATGGGTACCAGTGCTGCCGAGGCCAATCTGGAGCTATTAAAATCATCCTTGGCTTGTCTTGTCTGACCTTCAGAAGCACCTTTGGAAGAAGAGGCAGAGGTGGAAACGCATACACATGAAGATTTTTCCAACTGAAAGAAAGAGCATCCACTTTCCAAGCTGTGAGATGAAACCAAACTTTGGCAGCTGGTGGTTTAGTGGAAGATCTATGTCTGGAGTTCCCCAGGACACTGTCAACTTTTGAAATACATGAAGATCCAGTTTCCACGGGATCCATGATTTGTCTGCTTAACACATCTGCTAAGGAGTTCTGTGCTGAAACCTTGCCTGAAGAGTTAGTTGCAAGCTTAGCGCAGCCTCCCATAAAATCATTGCTTGCCTGCAGAATGGGTAAGAATGTGTTCGCCCTTGTTTGTTGATGTACCACATGACAGTTGTGTTGTCTGTTAGAATCAACACCTGCCCTGGAAGAAGTAACTCCTTGAAAGCCATTAATGCAAACTGGACTGCTAACATCTCCTTCATGTTGATATGTAGATGCTGTAGTCTGGCAGGCCACTTGTCTTGTATCCACTTTCCATTTAGATGAGCTCCCAAGCAATGTCTGAGGCATCTGTCGTTAGAATTTGACTGGTCACAGAGAGTCCCTTGTTTAGGTGACATTCCTGAGCCCACCACAAAAATTCCTTTTGAATGCAAGGTATTATTTGAATGACAGTGTCCAAATCCTGGCAGTGCTGTGTCCATACATTTTGAGATACCATTGTAGCTTCCTCATATGCAGTTTGGCATTGGGAAGCACCAGAATACAAGATGCCATGAACCCTAAGGCTTGAAGGACTGTCCTTGCAGTCAGCCCGGACTGAAGAGATAGTTGATGGAAGTAACTGGAAAGATTCTTTTGTTTGTCCGGGGTTAAAAGGCCATCTGGGCTGCTGTATTCAGTCTCACACCCAGAAAGCACATGTCTTGAGAGGGTACTAGACTGGACTTTATTTCGTTCACAGAATACCCTAGGCATCTTAGCACTGCTATGACATATTCCAAATGCTGTAGAAGGTCTTCCTTTTCTTGAGCCAGAATCAGGCAATCGTCCAAGTAAGGATAGATTTGAATTCCTTTTAGCCTGAAGTAAGCTATCACTGGAGCCAGAACCTTTGTAAATACTCAAGGGCAATGCAGAGAACTGATAATGAGAATTTCCAGCTCAGCAAAGCAGATACTTTCTGCAACTTAGTCTTATAGGCACATGAAGGTAAGCTTCCTTGAGATCTAAAGTTACCATCCAGTGATCCTTGCCCAGCAGAGGTAAAAGCTGTTGTAACATCAACATTTTGAACTTGGGAATGTCCAGATAAGTGTTGAGGATAGATAAATCCAAAATTGGTCTCCACGTGTTGAATAAAATCCTAGGCCCCTTTCTGGCACAGGAACTGAATGGCCCCTATTTGGAGTAACTGAGAAATTTGCTTGTGAGCCTCTTGTCTTTGTAGAGGAGGAATGTCTGGCATGCCTTTGAAAGGAGGCAAGGTATGGAAATAAAACCTGTAACCGTGGTGAATGATATCCAGAACCCATTTGTCTTGGGTAATTAAATCCCAATTTTCTTTGAAAAGAGACAGTCTTCCTCCTAGAGGTGCCGCCAGGCGAGAAGGTACTGGCAGCTGAAAAGGCAGGTCATTGGGTCTGCAAAGGACTGACCCCTGCCCTCACCAGAAGTCTGAGCAGGTGAACTCCTGCCCTAGGCCTAAAAGCACCTTGAGCTCTGAGACCTACCCCTAGACTGAGAATCATAAGCAGGATAAGTCCATCCCTTAGCAGGCCAATTTCTACTAAACTTGAGGCTGCACCTGCAAAAATCCTTAACAGTTTGCATAGACTTAGCCTTGTCCTCCATCTTCTTTAAAACTGCTTCCACAGGCGAACCAAACAACACATCAGACTGTAAAGGAGCATCCAAAATCCTTGTCTTAACATGCTCAGCTAAGTTCTGATCTCTCAACCAGGCGGAACAGAACCAGTGGCAGCCACCCTGGAGGAGGCCTGCACAGCATCAAAACCACATTGCAAGGAATGTTTACCCACTTGTTCAGACACATGAACTAAATCCTGCAACTCTTTACACTCAATACCTTCCGCCAGAGCATCCACCTTAGATTTCAACTGTGAAAGAAGATAATTTTGATATTTTAACATGTGAAACTGACAATTCAACGCCTCATGGCTAAAGTGGAAGAAGTATACACTTTCTTTCCCCATCTATCCAAAGCCCTTGCCTCTTTATCAGGAGGGACAGGATTTTTAACAACTGAGGCCTTCACACCTTTAGGCCCCTGAGAGACAGTTTCGGGTCTGCCCTAGGACTCTTAAAAGATACTTATGAGCTTCAGGCACCCTATAATACCTATCCGGTTTAACTGGGGCAGGAGGTAAAGAACTTCAGGAAGCCTCTGCAAAAACATCTTCCACCACATTCAAAACAGGAGGTATAGCTAAAGGCCTGTGCTGGGGTAAAACAAGAATTCCCTAAGCCTTTTCCTGGAATCAGAGAAATCTTGACCTTCCCATTTAAAATCCTCCCTCATGGAATGCAGAGTCTCTGAAAATGAAAAATCCTCAGGAGGGAAGCTGAAGGAGTAGAATCATCCACATCAGAATCAGAATAAGGAGGGTACTCCTGCAAGTCTTCAGCAAGACTCAGAAGCCTCGAGCATTGCTCAAAACTCTCAAACTCAGATTCCACCCTAGGCCTCTTATCAGGAGGGGCATAGAACCCCTTATCATAGTAATCAAATCCTCTGCCATTTTAAGCATATGTTTCTTAGGCAAAGACCCTGAAGTACTAGGAGAAACCCCACTGAAGCAAAACTCGCCTGCCCTCAAAGAAGCCTTGGAAACAGAAGGGGAGGCTCTGACCACCTTAGGAAGAGAGGGAAGAACAGCCACCTGAGAAGCCCCTCAGCCTGGCCTACTTCCTGAGAGGATACATCCTGTAACAGTATAGTCTCTCCCTGAGACTCCAAAGAAACACCTGGCAAAACCTCCGGCTCCACTGAGCCTCTAAAGAACCGACGTCTGGGACTGTCGGTTCCTCCACTCTAGGCTTTGCTGTTTTGTCCTTGAGCATCCGACGGCATTTTATAATTACAACGCTTCCCAAACACTAACCTGGCACAGTCTAACCTTCTCTTAATAGTGCGTTTGTTAAATCTAGCACAAGAGCGGCATCCAACAACGAGGCCCTAAACAAGGAATACACAAAGTATGGTAATCCCTATGAGGTATCTGTTTCCCACAAGAAATACAGTTATTCACTTTTTCTGACATCCGGTTAAATACTGAGGCAAGAAAAACCAAAATATTGCCAACTTTGATTCGGTCTGAAACTCTGGCTTCAGAAACTTTCAGAACGCCAACCTGCACTCGCAAAATTGCTTCTGCATCGGACCTGACCGACGTCAGCCATATACTTTGGTATTCGGGCCGACTGGACAGCGGACTACCCAATAGTTAGGACTGCAGCAATGTGGAATGAAGAACATCTGATACATTTGTCTTAGAGGCAGATGGAACTTACAGTCCCATAAGCATGTCTTCTCAGAGCCACTGGTCTTCTCTCAGAGGCATTCTGCATCTTAAGTACTGGAGAGAGCTTTCTCTGTTCCTACAGTTCAGACTTCTCCTCCTACTTCAGCTCCAAATAACCTAGCCCATTTATTTTGCCTTCTAGTGCCTCAACCAACTGTACCACCTGGGACAGCCAGCCCAAGTTAGTCACCAGTATACCCAGCAGGGTATACTAATTTCTTCCAACACTTCTCCAGAGCATCCCACCAAAGACGTTCATAGGAAGAAAAAAAACTAAAAAAGAAGGCACCTGGACTCTCCCACAAGAGTCTGTCATAGAAGATATCTACTTTGATAAAGGGGAAGGGTCCCAAGGGTTACCACCCAATGATGTCTCATTTGGAGAAACCAACTCCTAAAGCAAATGGTTGGTTGGTCTCTCGACAACCTTTCTCAGAGGGGTCAGTATTCCTGCAGGATTTTGGAGCTGGCCCATCTACCTCCTGGGTGACTTCACCCACTGATTAGCTTATTGATTTTGGTCTTTCGACAAGCATGGAAGGAACTTGATACCACTGAACCTATCCCCAAGAGACCAGATAGGATCCTGGCACAACCTAAGGATAGATCCTTTTGGAGCATGAGAGTACCGGTTGATGCCACTGTAATAGCAGTGGCCACAAAAAAGAACTAGCAAAGTTCCTCTGTCCATCCACCCCACCCCCACCCCCCAACAGGGAGTCTAGGCTTCTGGACAGATTTGGTAGTGTGTTTATATTTCAGTGACCCTTGTTCTTCGGTCACTGAATTATTTGGCACACTTCACAAGACTCCAGACAAATTTGATTAAGGAACTTGCCAAATCCCTCGCAGGGACCATACCCTCAGAGGGTGCTACCTCACAGTTGGTTACCCTTCAATCCATAATCTAATTTGTCCAAGAGGCTCATCTCCCACACAACAGAAGGTACCTCAAGGGTGGCAGTTTCAGGCATTTCTATCAGAAGGCATGCTTGAATGCACTTGTGTGACTTTGTGGAATAATTTAAATCTTCTTTCGTCAATGCTCTCTGACCGAAGTTCCTTATTCGACCCCAAAGTTAAAGACACACACTCCAGGTGAGAGCAGGAAGGTAAAGCCCTGTCTGCTGTGGGTGTACATTTTTCAACCCCTCAAGTGGGCCTTGTCTAGAAACCAATAAAGCAGACAAAAATGTGGTTTAGAAAGTCCCAGGGTCCTTTCCAAGATCCAGGTGTCAATTACTCCTGGGGGAACTCTAATGGAAGACACCATCCACACAGCAGACATAGTCTACAGAACCAGGAATCTAGAGATACCCTCTCTGACAGGTCCTATAAGCGTTCCTGAAAGGAGGCAGACTGTCCATTTCTATAGGCAGTCAGTCCAGGGTCGTTTATCCCTGTACCTGAGAGTCTGGATCAAGATTACAAAAGATTCATGGGTGCAGAGGATTATTTCCAGAAGTTATACAATAGTCTTTCCCTACAACCCCCTTTAACAGTAAACAAAATCCCTGATGTTCCACCCAGTCAGAAGGAAGCAGCAGCACTAGAAATAAACAAACTGCTAGAAAAATGAGAGAGTCATCCAAAAGGTACCCCCAGACCAGACAGAGTCCAGAACTCACTCAAGATTCTTTTTAGTGCCAAAGAAAACAAGGGACTGGAAACCAATTTTGGATCTCAGCAATATGAACAAGTCAGTTCAGTACACAAAGTTCTGGATGGTCACAGTTCAATCCATTCTACCATTTCTGCACAGGAACAACTGGATGTGCTCAACAGATCTTCAGGATGCATACTATCATATAAAAATGAACAGACGACCCAGGAGATAGCTGCACTTCTGGCTGGGAGTCGGTCATTACCAATTCAGAGCACTGCCCTTTGGTCTCACCACAGCCCCCAGGGTGTTCACCAAGTGCATGGCAGTAGTAACAGCTCACCTGAGACTACAGGGATTCCATATCGATATTCCATATCTGGATAACTGGCTCAAAGCAAAAGATTATGTACTCCAGTTATGCTCTCATCTGGGAATTACCATCAGTCACCAGTCATAAGAAATCTCAACTGAAACCAACTCCAACACTGGATTTCATTGGAGCCTTGCTCATTATAGTATCTACAACAGGCTCTTTCCCTATGTCAAGGATTCAAGCCATTCAATTTCAGGTCAAAAAGACCATTCAAAGTTGGTCTCTTTCAGCCCGACTGATCCTTCAAGCTTTAAGGTCAATGGCTGCAGCAAATAATTCAGTACTTCTAGCAAGATACCATATGACAATCCTTCAGTGGACCTTAGTAACCCAATGGTCCATTCTTCGCCAGTCTCTATCCAACCACATCAAGATAATACAGGCTTGTAAGAATTACCTTCTATGGTGGATTTACTCCAGTCAGAAAACAGAAGGTTGTTCCTTTGTTTTCCCACAGCCCAAGGCCATAGTAACCACGGGTGCTTTCCAGATTGGCAGTGGGGGGGGGGGGGCATTCCTTGGGAAAGACAGCCCAAGGCACATGGTCCCTTTAAGAGTCCAACACGCATAGCAATGTCCTTGAAATGACAGATATCATCCTAGCACTGTAGGCCTTCCATGACACTCTCCCCACCGGGACTATTGCAATCCAGAAGGACAACATGTCAAGACAATATTGTCAGCAGTCTAGTACAACAACAAATAAGGTGGAACCAAATTTTATCCACGTGTCGAGAAGCTATGAGAGAGTGTAGCAATGGGCAATCTCATACAGTTTCTAACAGTGATGCACATTCTGGGGAAAATCAATGTGACTGCAGACAAGTTGAGCAGGTCTATTTGGATGCATCATGAGTGGTTTCTCAACAGAAAGGTGGAGGAGAAGATATTCTATAAATGGGGCCAACCATGCTGTGACCCATTCGCTTCTCCTCTCAACACCAAGTGCAGCAAGTTCTTTGCCCTCATCCCCCCCCACCAGGGGAGTCACCAAGCGATGCTCTACTTCACGACTAGCCTGCTGATCTCCTTTATGCCTATCCTCCATTACTCTTAATCCCCAAATTTCTTCAGAAAGCATCTCAATTAAGAGCACAGTAATCCTCATTGCCAAATTTGGTCTTCCTTTCTTTGACCTTACCTCCTTCGCCCCCATGGACTCTGGATCCAACTCCAGACCTACTACCTCAACTGACAGACATGACTGATCTAGACATTCCATGCCTGAAGTTGACCATATGTTTTTCTCCAATTCCGCTAATCACTAGATATCACAGGGTCTCCTCCCCTGACTGTCACATTCTTTTATCATGCCAAGAAGCTTCCATTGGGAAACTTTACAAAAGCAAATGGAAAAGATTTGTCATTTGGGCGCAACAAAACAATTAAGATTCCTCTTCACCTCCTATTCCTAGAGTTATGGAATTTTTATCTTCAATTTTCAATCACAACAGCTAACTCTTCTACTGTAAAGTATAGTTGCTGGCCATTTCAAACTTTCATATAGGACTAAATAACTCATATCTGGCATCCTCCAAACTTTACAGAGCCTTTCTAAGAGGAACTTTTCTACTTAGACCTCCAGTTAAAGATCCTACTCCTCCTTACGATTTGAACATAGATGTACAAACTTTATCTCAACCTCCATTTGTACCTTCAGCTAAGTGAGCTAACATTTCTAACCCGGAAGCTATCTTTTTTACTAGCTATAACCTCTGCCAGAGGAGTATCAGAATTACAGGCATCGTCTTCTAAACCTCTTTATCTGATCTTTCATAAGGCTAGAGTATCTTTACAAGCTAATCCTTCTTTTCTTCCTAAGGTGGCATCACAGTCCAGTATTAAACTATCAACCTTCCAGTCGTTTCCAAATTTCTCAAATAAAGGAGAATATGTGTTGCATCCCTCTATTGGATGTTCACAGACAGACAGTTACAGTTTTATTTACATACAGGCAAAAATTTCAGGAAATCAGAACAATTCTTTGTCTCCTTTTCAGAATCAAAATTTGGCAAACCAGTTTCTAAAGTGACTTTAGCTAAATGGATAACTGACTATTACCTTTCTTTATAGTAAACTTGGCATACCTTTACCTAAACCAAAGGCACATTCCACCAGACGTATGGTGACTTCTTCAGCCTTTTTTTCTAGATCTTCATTGGATGATATCTGTACAGCCACAACCTGGGCTAATCCCCATACCATTACTGCTCATTACAAATTGAATCTGGTCTCTAGGGGAAGAGGAGCCTTTGCCTCAGTGGTACTCAGGAATATCCTTCCTTAAGAGTCCTCCCAGGGTTTTAGGTAGTTGAGGAATGAATAAAAATTGACATCATCCGATAAAGAAATTATGTACTCATCATAATATTCCATCTGTGTTCATGTTCATTCTTCCTCAACGTCTCTCCCACCAAGCCCTTCCTTTCTGTCTTTTGGAAGAATTTAAGATGAGATCCACGAGCTGATAGAAACAGCCGAATTGGATCCGAGGATCGGATCCGAACCCAACAGTTGAGGAAGAATGAAAATGGACAACACAAATGGAACATTATGGTGAGTACATAACTTATTTTTTAGCACCAAAGGAAACTTTGAATGAATGATGATGATGTTGAATTTGCCTGGTGGACAACTGCCATTAACAGGCTTTACAATAAGAGGAAGAAATTGCTAACTAAGAGTAAGAGGGAGCGAGCCCTAAACTGGAAACACTCCCTCCTCAGCTTAAACAAGTAATTAAGACTTTTTGGGAAGCCCTCCAAAGCAAACTAAGAATGCAAATTAGCTTCTTCAACTAAGGGCAACCATAAGATGTTCTTTAGTTACATCCGTAACCTAAAAGGAAAGGCCCAGATTTGTGCTGAACTGGTAATTAATGCCACCACATATACTGTGCCTGTGGACATAGCTAACCTGTTAGCCGACAGGTTCTGTGAAAACTTCATTCCCCTGTCCCCACCATAAGTATCCCATGACATCCCTACCACCTGTCCGCTATATTGTATCTCTAAAGAGCAAGTCATAAACTCCCTCTCTAAGGCCAAAAACTCAGCATCTATGGGACCCAATAACATCCCAGGTTGCGTCCTACATGGGTTCAAACAAGAATTAGCAATACTACTGGGTACTCCTTTCAATCATAGTCTAAGCACCAGCTTCATCCCAACTGAATGGAAAATGGCCACCATCATCCCCTTGCACAAACGTGATGCTTCTACTGACCCAGGAACTATAGACCTATTAGCCTGACTAGCCTTATCTGCAAGGCCATGGAGCAAATCATCATGGGCCTTATCAACAAAGATATAGGTAATCTCCAAACACTTGACTGTACTCAAATTGGATTTGTCAAAGGGAGATCATGCCTCTTAAACCTGATCGACTTCTTCAAGAGTGTCACCAAGGCCCTGGATGAGGGGAAATCTGTGCATACAGCCAACCTAGACTTAGTCACAGCTTTTGACACTATCCCCCACTCAGGTATTATTGACAAACTCAGCCAGCTCCTTATCAACCCTTATAACATTAGATGGGTCACTAACTGGCTTACTGATAGAACCCATACACTCAAAATAGGGGAATTCACCTCCAGCAGCAGACCTGTAACCATTGGTGTTCGACAGGGATCAGTACTGGGACCACTGCTTGGAATCTATTTCTCTGAAGTACAAGCTAAAACTAAAGTTCTGTGGCTGACCAGATTTGCTGATGACTGCAAACTGGGACCGTCATAGAATCGCCAAATGATGTGAACATCCTACCAGAGGGTCTTAAACAAATGACTGGTGCCAAAGTCATGGCCTTAAACTCAATGCAAAAAAATGTATTATCCCTTTCAGTAAGTGCGAAGTTCTTGCTAAACTACCACATCAATAACACCCTAAATATGCACTCCGTGGTGACCGACAAGGGCACACAGGTTGACAGCAACTTTACCTTTAATCACCATGTCTCCACAGTGGTAAGAAGGACATTCTATATTGCTTATCTCATAAGTGAGGGCACTGCATCCAGAAAAAAAGTTATAACCTCTCTGTACTCTTCCCCTCATCGGGCCAATAATCGAGTACAATGCCCCTTTTGGTATGTACCTTTCCAAGTACCTGCAGCAACTGGAGAGACCACAAAGGTTCTTCACAAGGAAAATTTAAGGTCTTCAGCATTAGTCCTATGTGAGTCATCTGAAATCACTGTCACTTTATTCTGTTTCATACACACTAATCAGAGATGATCTAGGCTTTGCATTTAATGCAATCTTTGACCCTGCTTTATCGGAAATGCCGCATATCCCCAAGTCAAATGGTACATGGGTTACTCACTCAAAAGACATTAACTTGGTATGTGACAGCAATAGAACCTGCTGGAGGGACAGATTTGTCTCCCAGAGGTTACCACACTTTTGGAATGGACACCCACTTCATGTCAAACAGACCACCTCATTGGCCCTCTTTAAATGCAATCTGAACAATTGGATGGGTAACTGTATATTCACCCCATGGGTTCCATCTGTGTCCCTTTTGGACAGAGGCAATTGGTGCCGATTGTGGAAATAAGGGTAGAACTTGGCTAGGCTTGTAAGGGCCCTACAGCCATTAGCCTAGTAACTTCCTATGATCCTATGTGTGCAGTAAACAAACACATGTCAATTGCTGACAGCCAAGAGGTACTAAATAGGCAGCCACAGAGTATTACACTGCAGTTTAAGAATTATACATAAATAATGTATATAGAAGGCGGCACAAGAATGCCCTTTCACTACAAGCTTTTTCATCTCTGGATGGCAGCTCAAGGTCGGCCAGAATTTTGAATATCTATAGTAATATTGGAATGATCATCTATGGTTGTTCATGCTCTGCTGAGACAGGCATGTTCCCCTTTTTATAAAACAAATATAAAGAGTATTTGGTTAGGTGAAGTTTTCACCCATTTTATACATTAGTAGTTGAGATGAAGGTCGGCTACTTACTTTGGGACATTAGTCCATTCCATACTACAGTCTCTGATTGATTTGGCATTTTGTTCCCTGTCTTGGTGTTTGTTATGATTAGCATTTGGTGTGATCAACAGGTCCCATATTAGCATTTTTTCTAAATATTTTATGAACGCTGGCCAATGACTCAAGCACAAAAGACTTATATTATGCCAATATAATATACAAACACTGTATATATTTACTTGGTATTATATATACCATTTCTTATATTTTTATATTTGTTTCTATTTTCAGTGGTGTATATCTATATTGATACATTGGCACAAGAACAACAAGATTACTTCATAGTGTTGCTTCACCCGGCACTATGGACCTTACAGGCATTTTACAGGGTTTATCTGCAGATAAAGATAATTTAGATGTGTTCGGCCTAAAGCCACCAAATTCTAGTAATTTGACTACTGACATGATGGATGCCAAACATCTCTGTGGTGTACTATTTCAAAAATTAACCAAGAACATGAGATCTCTAAGGGCCAATATATGGCATCTCAAGTTGTTTAAAGCTTATAAATTAAAAAAAAACATTACACCACGGGGATTAAGAATCCAAATTCAACCACTTGTGGGTGTTATTGATGACCAACTTTCTACAGATTGGGCACAAACACAACACCAAGCATCAATGTTATTTGTAGACACTCTGGTTACTTATTATGAAAGGATGATAAAAACCCAGACCTTAGAAATTAATGCCAACTGTCAAGAAGCCAAGGCTTATGAGTCTGAAAGCTTCTTTAATAACTATTATTTGGCCAAGGATCTAGCTACATTAGAGGAACAACTTATCAAAAAGAAAACCCAGAAATTTCAGAGAGATATTGCTGATTATGAGAAGGGTAAACCTTTTGTCATCCAAAACAGTGTTTGATTTTCTGACCCCAGTTATAGATCCACCAATAGGAGGAAGAGACCAAGATCTATACTTAAAACTATGCAGTCACCAAGTGGCACGTCAGAGGATGAATCATCCTCTGCCACTGATTTTGATTGCCCTTCTAACCAAGATTCTCCAGTGGCTAAATGTAAACAACCTTCAGACCCTTTAGGTCCAAAAAATGGAGAGGGGGGAGAAAACACAGAAAGAAGCACACAGAACATACAACAATTGTTGCAGAAGATTGTGACTCAATAGATAATGTACACAACATTTCCTCATACGAACTGTCAAATGTTCACAATAAAATATTGAATAAGGGTCTCAATTTTGTACCTACCTCTTGTTCCTGAGCATGTTTTAGTCAGTCAATGAAGTGAATGATTTTTGCAGACTACTTAACCTGAAAATATTTTTTTCAGATGCAGAAAACACTCAAAGATCTACTGGCTTTCAATTTGGGAGATCCGATTTCCAACCTCCCATGGACAAACGTAGCTATATTCAAGGAATGCATTCTTAAGGATTTGCATTTTTCTCAGGGTTATCAGCCTATTCAGCACAACCTGACCAAACAGGAACAGCAAGCATTAAACGAACTTAGTTCCAATCACAATATAGTCATTCTACCAGCTGACAAGGGAGGAGGTATTGTAGTAATGGATTGGGAGATGTATCAGGCGGAGGCACATAAACAACTATCTGATGCCTGTTTTTACATACACATGGTGGTGGATCCCATACCCAATTTCAAAAAACATATTGATATATTTCTTGATCTAGCCATGCAGGAGGGCATCATTAACCAACACACATGTAAACAACTTAAGGTCTCAGACCCAATTCCTCAATACTTATATTTACTCCCCAAGATACACAAACATCCCACATGTCCACCAGGTAGACCGATTGTATCTGGTAAGGGGTCTCTTACTGAACCGTTGTCAGCTTTCCTGACATATCTAAAACCATTACTAACCTTGGTTAGGTCCAGACTCAAAGACACCACGGAATTTTTGATTATTATCTGGGATACACAACTGGAATCAGAATGGTTTCTCTGCACACTGGATGCCACCTCCCTTTACACCAGCATACCACAAGGTGCTGGATTACAGGCCATCGAATACTGGTTAGAGAAATCCCAAATATACACTCCTGGCTTCAACAACTTTTTACTCAAACTAACAGAATATGTTTTAACCAAAAACATTTTCTACTTTGATGGCCAGTCCTATTGGCAGATTAGAGGTACAGCCATGGGAGCATCCTTTGCTCCCATTTATGCAGACTTACTTATGGGTTTTTTTGAAGAGCTATTTATTTATGACACCAACAATAACTCCTTTTTAGTTGAGTTAGATATTTGGAGATGTTACCTGGAGGATTGTTGGATGGTATAGCGGGGTGATGCGACACTGGTACATGAATTTATTACATATCTTAATAGCAACAGATGGGATATTCATTCTACTTTAAACATTGAATATCAACAAATAATCATTTTGGATGTCATTGTTACTCGACAAGCAGACCACACGTTGGAAACTGTGGTACACAGGAAATTTCCAAAATACAACACTTTACTTCATGCCTCCAGCCACCACCCCCGCCATATCATCAACAACATCCCTAAGTTCCAATTCTTACGTATTAAGCATATATGCTCTTCAGAGCAATCTCACCAGGTGTGTCAACACGACCTAACAAACAGGCTGATAACCAGAGGTTATAACATAGATTGCATTACCCAAACTGCAACCCAAGTCAATCGTATGCAGAGATCTACCAACGTGGTACCACTGGACACAATACACAGACATCCCAACCTATCAGACTAGTCACCACATTTGGAAGGAATACCCCAAGATTTAGGGATATCATTAATAATCATTGGGATATTCTACGGGCGCATGAACATTTAAATGGGATATTACAAGATAGATGTGCTTTTTCCTACCATAGAGGTAGAACCATCAACTCACATCCTACCCACTATAAACGTTATAACTCACCCATCCCATTGCAGAAAACACTATTTGGTGACCCTTTGGTAGGCTGTGTTCCTTGTGGTCACTGCAGTGCATGTACACATATCTCTAAAAGTAAAGAATGTACCAGTTGTAACATGCTCATCTTTTTATGTGGGACAAACATCCAGACCTTTTAGACACCGCATAAGCGAACACCTAAGTGAGATCAGAAATAAAAGAGTTTCTAACGTCCTTTACAAACACACCATTACACATCAAACTTCAAAATTCAAGTTTATCATAATAGATAAAATTAAAATGCATAGAACTTCCAAAGCAGGTTGGCATGATATATTAAATAATATGGAATCCTCTTGGATCACCAGGCTGGGAGCTTTATTCAGACCTGGTCTTAATGAGTTAGGTTAAATTCTGTTTTGGGGGTTCTGCCTCCCATTTATTTGGTTTGTATGTATCTCTTTAAAATTTGGTGATATACAAGCAGACACTAGGATGTGCTCTAATTGAATTTTCTATTGCACTGAAGAAGGCTGGTTTCTTAGCCGAAACCGGTTTGCATGATGGAGTTGCCCCAATAAAGCCTATTGATTTTATCTTCCTTTGTGCTGGATTGCTTTTGCACGGACAATAAGAGCTCAAGGAATTTAACAATGGTAAATGCTACAGGATAAGTAACAACACTATTCACTACTGTCGTTAAGATGTAGCAAAAGGGAATGCAAGTCAAAAGTGGGTTTGTTAGTATATGGAAAAATAAAGGTGTGCATATTATTTAGTGAATGTTGCTCTTGGGCTGCTCCTGTGGCATAAAAATACTAACATAAATAAATGAGCCTGTAACTTTCCTAGGCAGCTCACCCTTCTTAATATCCCACAATGCCCAGCTTCCACTTACATTTACAGTTCCTACACAGTGAGAAAGAACATAAAGCAGACTGAAGCAGGGCTTCCAGTTAAGACGGGGGCCAGTTAACACACAACAATCAGAGATTTTCCTCTTTGCCCATCGTTAAATAATGAACTCAAGTTAATATTACTTTTATATCAGACCTACCTCCCTCCCTCCCTCAGAAATGTTAACATCCATTGTCTTCCATCTTGGTTTCCCTACACTTAAGTGTAAAGTGGACAAGTTTACACGTTCTATTTTTGGTCCCTAATTTGAACTGCTCAATTACTGCATCTTTTTTTACCTCTGTGCCTGCCAATCATTAAGTCTTTGATTGGTCTTCTACCCATTCATTCCCCTGCCACTCGGAAGCCATACGCTGACTCCTCCCCGATGGTTGATGTGAGTACCCAAGTTACTACAAGGCCTTCTATACCCTCTCGGTATTTATGCAGGATTCCATTTGGAATGAAAGCAGTCGCTATCAGCATGTGAACACCACCCCCAGATCAGTCTTCCTATTGTTTTTGGTGCAGTGCAAGGCTCGACTTGCATTGAGAAAATTAGCTGACTGGAAACACCCACCATCTCTTCTCCCAAGAACATCACCATTTAATATGTCACAATAATATTCCTGGCTACTAAACAGTAAGCATTAAACATCAGAACTCAACCCCTCCTAAAGGTTACCAAATTCACCTCATTGTTCTGCCAATGTCCTAGAAGCCTGTAGAATGGCTGCAATACTGTGATTTCATAAGAGTGGTCTTATAACTGTCATTGGTAATTACAGATATATTATCTACAAAATAATTGAATAGATAATTGAGGTCAACAATGATCTACAAAGCTAACCACAAAACCCTGGACACAAACCAATCTGGACTTGCAAAAAGTTGGTCTTCTCTACTTAACACGTTTTATGTGACAGTCAAATAAGCCCTCTGTGAAGATCTTGACTTGCCATACAGATTACCTTGTTCTTACCAAGTCCTTCAAGGCCATCACCCACACAACTGTTGCAAACCTCCACAACTTGCCATGAGCCTATATGCAGTTCAATAGATAGACTGGTTCAATGATAAAATGCACACTGTAAAACTCGATAACACCACAAATCAGAAAAAGGTCACTAGCAGCATCCTGCAGGACTCCATCTGCTGTCCCCTGCTCTTCGGCATTTTAAAGTTAGTTAAACTAGACAATGAGGGACTATGGCTACGTTTGACGAGGACTGAAACTTTGTATGACTAGAAAGTTTCTGTCAGTCTTATCCTCCAGCAAAGACTAAACCAGATCATTGCCAATTAATTAATCAAGGTCTCATCCTCAATGCCAAAACACAAAGCATACTCACTTTTGGTAAAACCACTATCTCCTCCACTTATCGTACATACCCTTCAAGGACACAGAGACCTGGCACTTACAGTGATAAACTCTCTTTCAGCCATCATGTCTTAGTAACAGGTAGAAAATCATTCTACACCTACAACCCATTTATTGTGATATCTCATCCAGAAAAACATCTTTGCCCTTCTACACCCCTCTATCATTAAATTCATGATCTAATACAATGCTCTCTTTGGGATATATCCTTCCAAACACCTGCAACAATATAAAAAGATCCTAGATACCAGACTAAGATCTAAGGACCAAGCATATCAAATTATCTTGACCTTCATTTTTTTTAACTGATTCCCAAGGCATGACCTCTTTGTCTAGCCTTCCAAGCAGTGATTGACCTGACTCCTCCATCCTCCTCCTCCTCCACAGAATATTCTAACAGGCATCTTCTCCAAATACTTAAACCTTCATCACAAAGATTAACAATACCTTTAGGCATGAGGAGTTTCTGACTCAACATATACATTACTTGTATAAAAGACTTTTCTTCAAAAACAACAAAATTCCTTATCTGCTTTCAAAATTAATCATTTGATGATCATAAATTTATTCCTAAAATATATGGCAACTGTCTTTAAGTGGAAGAATTTAGATATTTACTCTATATTTAGGTAAACT
Source organism: Protopterus annectens (assembly GCF_019279795.1). NCBI lineage: Eukaryota > Metazoa > Chordata > Ceratodontiformes > Protopteridae > Protopterus > Protopterus annectens. The sequence goes on along the minus strand of NC_056728.1, from coordinate 1,705,769,235 downwards.
AGCTATGTGTCTCTATGACCCACTGGCCATAAGCTTAGTACAAACCTATAAAACCAAAAACACCCGTCTTGCACTGTAAGTGTCCAAAATAACAAGTTGAATACTATTCAATCTTTCAAGGAATCAATGGAGCCACAAACATTGTTAGAGCTTTCATCTTTACACAACAACTTCAGAAAATGAAAGTGAAATAAAAGCAGAGTCCTCTATAGGCGCTTACACAGTCTCATGATTAACAGGGCTAAGTCATAGATTGACAGGTTTGCTTTTTAAATACATTCATGTTTAATGTATCACTCAGTCCCGAATGCAAGTTTGCACTAAGTCTTGGCTGCCAGCACAACAGGGTTCTTTACATCAACCTTAAAATTTCCACGTTCTATCTCCTCAAAAATAGAAAGTGAATTTCCCGAGACTGTCACACACCAAAGAGTATCTGTAAATAGCCACTCCAATGGAGTAGAGGGATAAATTCCTCAACTATGGCACAGCCAACCAGGGTTTGGCAAGTAGCTCATATGACTGACGGAGCTGCAGCAAGGATGGGAGTACCCATCTCTAGGGGGGTGGTGCATGAGAATTTCCTACGATGATCACTGGTGAAGGCTAGGGATGTCATGCATAGGGAGGTGCTGTCCAAAGAAGAATGGTGCTAAACCTGGCAGAGCAAGTGTAGATGCAGAGCAGTATGTCATATGTTCCTGAGAATCAACTACATAACTGCAACAGAAAGGTGGAGCGACAGGGTAGGCGACAGAAGGAATCTCTCTCTCCCCAATGGGTAGTAGGACAGCCCCATTACCCAAGATGTCCTTAGGATCTGTGTCGAACCCAGCCTGCATATGGAGGAAGTCAGGGGGTTTAAGAGAGGCTGGTAGCCCTAGAGATGGATGTGGGGTACTGGGGAAAGTGCCAAAGGATGATGCAAGGAGAGTAAAAAGTGCTCAAAGAGAATGTTTGCAAATAGCATGTTTTTCATTTTTTTTTACAACTTAAATATGCTCATAAAAATGTTATGAAAGTTTCTTTACAGTTTTGTGCCACAAAGTGCATTACAGTTTTGACAAGTGGCTAAATTACCCCTGAGCTGCTGAAATTAAAACATTCCTTTGCTACTACTGAGCTATCCTGAGGTCCTTTTAGTATCATATATGGACTGCATCTCATGAATTTACGCATTTTACAAAATCCACATGGAACTGTCCCTAAACATTTTTTTTTATTTCTCTAGTGTCTCTACTCCCATTTTCCAGTGGCACTTCCATGTTTACATTTTTCCTAAAGGTGAATCAAGTAGCATTGGGTCAGGCTGTAAAGTCAGAATTACCCCCAAAAGATTTCAGTTATCTGTCAAAATGTTCTGTACCTGAGCTATCCAAAGAATTGTCTAAACCGAAACCGCTTGTAAAACTGCCTTTGTCAGAGACATTGGTGTATTCTAATTTGGAAGTACAGCTTATATAATAGGTCTGCATGTAATATTTTTGGAGTTACACTTTTGCAATATTGCATTCTATCATGTTTGTGTTGCATTGTCCAAAAAAATTAAGCACCTCTAGTTCTGCAAAGAAAACATTTATAGGCATCAACTTAGAAAAAGAAATGGCCTAGACCTTAAAATGTTCTCCTTTGTGTACTCAAAAAATTTAAGTTTTTTTTGTATTTTCTTGATTCTAATATACAGTGGTTCCTATTTTGAGTGATGGAAGTGTCAAGAAAATTCAGTTTCCTGTGATCTGTAAATTTTGAATAGTTACTGGAGTTACTTATGAATTTAATTAAATTTCCTAATGTTTTAACATCACCCTGCCACAAAAAAGCAAGTCTTCAATATAACACAGCTGTAACAAATAAAACCTATTACCCATGCACAGATAACTAAATTTCAGAACATGAAGGTCATATATCTAATGGTAGATTCTAAAAAAGTTGTTCCTAAAAATTATATCAAGCAATTCACCTTTATGGCATTTTCAAACCTGACAATCTGTAAATAATCCACAACAGAATCAACTCACTGCTGATATTAGTGACTTCAGTTATACCAAAAGTGCAGCAAATCAATAGTTTTTGTCAAAATCCACATCACTTCATATTTCAAGCAAATGTCTTGAGTAATATGACTAATTAAGCAACCCATCAGTGTTTGTTTTGCTGCTTTTTATTGCAACTAGCCTAAATGGAGGGTCACTTGTAGACTTGGGAATCTTTGTTATACCAAGGAAATTTGACAGCACAGGATTTTTCTACTGTCAAAAAAAAAAGTCCATGGAAATTCTGTTTGTGCATAACAAGTCAAACAAATCACAGTCAATTCTTCTGCATGCGTTATTAATGTTGTAAATGGAAACCTTTCTATAGATAGCAGGGTCATTCAATGGTATCTTGATAGATATATACCTACAGTTGCCCATGACGAACAAGCTCCTACCTCACGTGCTTTCATTACTCAGGCTTATGTACTGACAAACTTTTCTGAGAGCCATTTTGTTTTCAGTCTCTATTAGGTTGTAGTACTTTCTGGGGGCTTCTTTAAGGAGTGGCATATCACTCAACTGTCCAGATTTTTGCATCTCATGTTTGGTCTGATCTTCATAAAACTTCTGCTTTCTTGCAAATTGAGGGTTGAAGTCACTAAATAACAACAGACATTTGAGTTTCAAACTTAACATCCTCCAGAAAATGCATGCTGATGCAAAACCTATTATTCTTATCAACTTTCTAGGTCTATATAAGCAAGTTTTTAAAATCTGCTCCTTTTCTGGAGCCTTTGTTCCTCCACTATTTTTGGCAGTGCCCAAATTTCTTGTGCTAAGTGGTTAAGAGGTATGAGAAGTGGTCTGATTTCTTATTCGCATATTTTCTCAAAAGCCATTGTTGATGAGCTAAGAGTAGGATTAAAAGTGCTTTTTCTTTTGAAAAGCTTTTCATTGTAATCAGTAACATCATACTTTCATGATGTGCTTTAAATTCATCTTTCTGCAATATAGCTTTAGTTTAATAAGTCTTGTCTAACTTGGTCCTACATGCAAAAATAAGATCTTTCCATTGCACATTTTTTTCAGAGCTGTAGCTAATATATTATTTAAATGATACATTTCAAAAAATGGACAGCTTTTTTGCATGTTATCACAGTTTTTGTGTTAGCTGCCCTATATGCTACTAGCTGCATTAAATGAATCATCATATTTTGTTGTGCTGAAACATTCATATTTTTATCATAGCTACATTCAACATAGCTCTCACTAGTACTGTTAAGTAAAATTTTACCCAGAATTATAGGACTTGTTCCGCAACGTTTCTGATGTTTCAACATTAAGTGTAATTTCCACTGTAGTCAGTAAACATTTTTTTTTCAAAAACTGTGGGACTACGCAAAGCAGTGTTATTTTGAATATTAGTAATTCTAAACTGACTCTGGCTTAAAACAACACTAAACACTTATTGCAATCAATATTGATGTGAGAAGAAATATGAAACACACTATTTTTGATTCTGGCATCACTTTCCCCTTCTCAGCAATCCTGGAGGACATCTTTGCTCCAAAACCTCACAATGCATAGCAACCCATGTATCAGTTTTCTTTTGTACCAATCTTTCTGAACTTCTTGGAACAAAAAAAAAACTTCATTATCAGCCACAGCTGGCTCACTTTGTATCCACATCTGGCGACCCTCAACTGTAAGCTGAGGAGCAAAATAAAAAGTAGAAAGATCAGGACATTTTAAAACTGTAGCGGGGTGACTTCATGCAACTTTCTTGCAGTCCTGATGACAAAAAGCAGTAGTCCTTTTTGTACCAGCATTCAGAAATACCAGTACAGAAATAAATACTGAACTGTAATACCGATTGATCGGTATCTTCCAGTCGTGTCCACCAACACCTTCTACTTGAGATGGCTGCCCGTCACACTACCCATGGTACGCCAATGCTATCAGCTTCCAAAGGTTTATCGGAGTATTTTTCCTGCTCTCATAAACCTACAGTGGTCACATGACTTGAGTGAGCAAGTACTGTTTTTTGAACTAAGATAAAATGCAAGCTGATCCCTTTCTGCATTCTTCTAAACCACGCTGGAACTTTTTCTCACTTTGTATAGCAATAATCACTGGATGATGAACTAAACTGGAATCGGATTCATTCTAGCTAAAAGTGTTTTTGGTGATTTGTAGCTTTAAAACTTCATTTCCTTTGCTGAGTATATATGTCCGTCACTGTATTCAAGTCAAGATTTCAGTTAGCTGTCAGTCAACAAAGCCAAAAAAAATCTCCATACACTCATTACCAAAGTAAGATTTTTTTTTTATAATTCCATTAGGAGGTTTATGCACCTTTAGTCTTTTCGGAGCACTTTAACTTTTTACACACTGTGAAAATAATTATCCCACTGTAGTATACAACTTCTTTTTAAATTCATAAAGCAGTGTTATGAGATTAGCGTTCTTACCATTTCCACCAGCTGTGTCCATATTAGTCTCATCAAAACTCACACAAGGAAGTGTTAGTGTCTTAGAAATATTTCAGACTACTGCTCTGTTGATTGGGTTATTCTCCACAGTATTTTTGGGTGGTAGACATATTCTCTGCTGCATTTGGAATGGAACTTGCTTTGCCAATGTGTACACTTAAAATGATAGTGTATTGTTGCTCTGTGCAATTTATTTTCCATTACTGTTTTTAAGAAAGATGTAAATCTCAGAGATAAAGAACTAACAGCAAACAATGCAAACAATTTTAAAAATTTAACACCTCCAGAGGTTCTATACAAGAGTCCATCTTGAAACGCATAAACATCCAAGGAAAATTACCAGTCTTGCACTAGTGTCCAAAAACAAGTTGAATACTATACATTCTCTCTCAAGGTACCATTGGGGCCACACATATTTTAGCACTTTTCATCTTTAATTTAAAAAACTTTTTCAAAAAATGAAAGTGGAGAAAAAAGAAAAACACAATCTGTCATATATATGGGTTTACTTCAGGAGACCAACAGCTCACTTACCCAACACCCAGTTGCCAGAAATGACTAGACTGACACTTTCAGAAAATCGAAATCCAGAAGACCGACGTTTCACGTTAGGCAAGTAACAGCTTGGCTATCCTGTTAAACTTTGCCCCTTACCCCCGCGGTTCTGTGTTCTCGGAGTTGGTATATTTAGTTGGGGGGGGGGGGTCGAAGCCACTCACATTGGTGGGTTTAGTTTTACTTACTTAGCTAATTTTATCAGGATGGCCAAGCGGTTACTTACCTCACGTGAAACGTCGGTCTTCCAGATGTTGGTTTTCTGAAGGTGTCGTTCTTGTCGTCTTGGGCAACTAGGTGTTGGGTAAGTGAGCTGTCGGTCTACTGAAGTAGATACATACATATATATATATATATATATATATATATATATATATATATATATATATATATATATATATATATATACACACACACACACAACATATATATATATATATATATATATATATATATATATATATATATATATATATATATATATATATTTTACACACACACACACATATACATCTATATTCACATACCCCCCCCACACACACACACACACACATGTTTACACAGTGACATGACAAAAAGACAGTTTGGCAGTTTTTTTTTTTTTTAACATTTTGTGTTCCTATGTTCAGAGTATCACAGAGTTCTTGATGAAAGCAGTAACACATATGCTACTGGAAACTGGGTCTATAAATACTAGAGGAAACATGTTTAGGGACTTCTCCATCTGGGTTTTGTAAAATATCTACATTCATGACAGACAGCAAAGTATGTGATAGCAAAAGGACAGGATAAATCAAGAGACGCACAGGGATAGTTTATTTAGCTGACTGTTAAAATTATAATACAATTTATTACATATAAACATAAAAGCCAGAGGAAGTAGCTGGATTGAACCCACTCAAAGTAATGCAGGTTGCAAATCACCACACAGTTGTAGAATGCAGAATCCAGTTTTATTAACTTCAGACCACAAAAATCCAAGGATGAGCGCTTTCGTCCAGAAAGATCTAGACTTCATCAGACAATTTACCCCACATAGTTACTTCCTATACAGTTCAAACAGGAAGTTCCACCCAGTTCTAAACTAATCAATTATGTCATTAAAAGCACAATATTTACAGTCACTGAATTTAAAAAGCAGACAAAATATACAAACTGAAAAAGTTCATGGAACATACCACCCTAAAAAACACACTATATATAAGCACTGCATAAAATGACAATGTCCAAGAAAGAGGATTACTGGCCTCAAACAGATGCCCTATGCAGACCGTCTCAAAAAACGACAGCTTTACTCCATCGCATACCGCCTACTCTGGGGCGATCTCTGCCTAACATACAAAGCTATGTCAAACCCAGAGCTGTTGGACATGCTCCACTTAAAGAAATCCCAATCCCTCCGAGCTACACGCTCTAGGGAACTAAACCTTGTCACCACAATAAACAGAACATGCTGGAGGGATAGATTCCTGTCCTGGAGACTTCCCATACTCTGGAAGAGACTACCTGTCTATGTCAAACAGAGCTCCTCATTAGCACTCTTCAAGAAAAATCTTGATGACTGGATGGAAAATGGGAAATTCACCCCGGGATCACTTCTGTGGCTCTGCTCGACAGGGGCACAGGAAAATAATTTTCTTGGGTGGCGAAAGCCAGGGTACATTTTTTGGCTAGGCTTGTATGGGCCCTAGGGCCAATAGCCTAGTACCTACCTATGAACCTATAAATATTTAAATATATTGAATGTGTTAAAACAATAAATGTGTAATTAAATACTAAAAACTAAATGTAGTAGAAAATTAAATACTGAACATGTGAATTATTTAAAATGTTAAAATGCATAACGGCGATATATATATATATATATATATATATATATATATATATATACATACACATATATATATACACATATACATACATACTTTTTTTATATCTTTCCAGTGCTTTTAGTTTTAAAATTGGGCTAATGGAAATATGCTCATTCAGGCCTGGCCAGTTCCCAGCATTCAAACGTAATTGCCAGTATAATTCTCTTTTCTCAAGTAATAGTAACCATGCACCACCCCTCATGTTGGTACTGATATTGTCTATAATAAAAAAATTACAACTTATGGGTCATTGCACTCCAAAACATGTTAGCTAAGAGAAATAGTTTCTTTTTTATTCCTTATGTCATATAGATGTTCGTTCATATATGCGATTTTTTAAACTTTCTATCAGTCTTGCCTATGTAAAAGCAAGAACAGATGGTACACATGGCACAGTAAATCCCTTTCTCCGAGTTACAATTGTATTTCTGATGGATTCTGATTTCGATATTATTGATGTCAAAAATATTGCCTTCTTAAATGTAACTGCAATAATTACATCAGCCACATTTGTTCATAGGCAAGACTGATAGAAACTTAAAAAAATAATTTAATAACATTTATATATACCAACTTAAAAAATGTTTAATAATTATGAAAACAAATATAAGTTATTATTTATTTTTACACAAAATATTGTACTAGATTTTCCACTAGAGGGAGCATTACCATTCTGAGCTTTTATTATTTTATATGAGAGGGATGTATATTAGGATTGTTTTAATGTTTAAGTGTGTTTTTAAGTAATTATACATTTTATTTAGAGTGGATGTATTATATAGGTCATGATATATTATACTGTATTACTTATTTATCATATGTGAAACAATAGGTTTTAGTTGCAAAAATATTTATATGTATTTAATTAAGGGTGGATTTTCATTGGGTGATATGAATTAGGGTGTGTATATAAAAGGGCTTTGATGTGTTAGTACATCTGATGAAGTGATAGACGAAAACGTATTGTGGATTTTTATCGTTTATGTTTTTGGAGAGCCTTTATTGCTGCAATAAATTGGGTTTATCCGTGAAGAATTTGCCTGCTTTTGGTCACCATCATGTTGCTGAGAACTTGGTTATAGCTTTTAAAATTGGTTTCAATGACAGCTTGCTATTTAAACCAGGTATAGTTTTTCTGCATTAAAAAATAAAATCAATTTTTGTTCTGCTGTCTCTGTGATATTCCTTACATCACCCCCCTCTTATTCCTTCAGGAGAAAGGACGGTTAACTGAGATCAACATAGGTTCATAGGTTGGTACTAGGGTATAGGCCCTAGGGCCTATACAAGCCTAGCCATAATATTGCAGAATGAAATTTATGATACATTTCCAGCAGAAACCGTAGGCGATAAATTAGATTAATTGCATGAGAATATAGTTCTGTATGAAAAGAGATTACAAGTAGCTAAAATTAAAAAGCTACGGAGGGACATGCAAGATTTTCAGAAATGGGTGTTTTTCTCTTGGTCAAGAGAAAGAAGCAGCACTTCGGTAGCGTTTGGAGTGTCCAATGCTGGACTGAATGATAAACAACCAATGGAGGCTCCGGATGAAGCAAATTCTGACTCACAACTACCTATGGGGTTACAGAAAGCTACAGAAGTTCAACGGAGAATCAGACGAATCAGAAGGATCAACTACCACGAACAGAAATGGAGATACAAGCCATAATTGAAGCAAACAAATTATCTGATTTAAGCTCCATCTCACAGAGAGAAGCAATAGTAAAGCAACAAGCCCCTTTGTCTTTTTCAGGGGCAGTGACTCGCAATACAACTGCACAAATATCAGCAGTGTGTGATTTTGCGCTCAAGAATCCTTTTACCATAAAGGAATGTTCAAGGAGTCGAGGGAGAAAAGGCAGAGTTCATCGTCTACACAGTACTAACAATCAGCTGAACCAAGATAATTCATGGAAGAGACAGCAACAGGTTTAGTGACCAACATTTCTTCTTATAATTTAACTGAAGCACAATTGTTGTTACTGGGAAAAGGTTTGTCCTTTATCCCAGCAGAGAAAGTTAATTTAGTAGATGTCCTAAAAGATTTGAAGTTGTTTGGAAGGACATTAACTTTGAAGACTATTTTTTCTAACACAGCATCTAATTATGAAGTGTTTTAAACAACCTAGCACTTTTGTTCCACCACCACATCCAATGATAGAAGCATTCATAGAATTATGTGATAAGCAAATCAGAGAAGTTTTCTCCACTAAAACTAATCCTAATTATTATAACATGACATCAGCTGAATACAGTGCCTTATGTGAAGTGAAAGAAATGGTCACTTTTGAAATTAGACCTGCTGATAAAGGAGGAGGTATTACTGTTTTAGATGAGGATTTATATGTTCAACAAATGAAGCAATTATTAGATGACAACAATACATATATGTGTGTGTCCAAAAATATAGTAAAGGGACTAATAGATGAAGTGTCATTTCTCATTTTTGATTTATTACTTACAGGTATGATTTCAGAGAATCTGTTCAATTATTTTAATGTAGAACATCCTTTGATTCCTAGCATGTATGGTTTACCTAAAATTCATAAACATGCTACAGTTCCACCTATGCATCCGATAGTTTCCAGCAACGACTGGATAACAGAACCCCTATCTATCTACGTAGAAAAGAATTTGCATCCTTTATTAGATAGATGTGAAACCATTCTGAAGGATACTACAACATTCCTACATAGACTGTATGCTAAAACAGTGCGTCTAAGAAATTAATTTTTTTTTGTAATGCTAGACATAGAATCCCTATTCACAGTAATTCCTAATGAATAGGGGGTTGAAAATGTTAGAGAACTTCTGAATGCAAGATGCTTTGATAATGATAAAATTAATTTATGTACATTATTGGAAATAATGCTTGAAAACAATGCGTTTGTTTCTAGTGAATAATTTTATTTGCAGACGGTTGGCATAGCTATGGGCACAGCATGTGCTAACAGCTACACCAACCTATCTCTTGTGCAATGGGAAACCACTAATGTTTTGCAAAAGGATGAGTTTAGAGAATATATAACATGGTACATGTGTTTTGTAGATGACATTTTTCTGCTGTGGCGAGGTTCAGAAGACACGTTAAAAAATGTATTCACTATTTACAAACTACTAGTTTCCTTAAGTTTACATATAAATATTCATCAGAGGAGATGGAATTCCTTGATGTTAAGGTTAATAGAACAGAAGTAATATAAAACCTAGTTTATATAGAAAGCCCACAAGAAGAAATAATGTATTGCATAACCAAAAACATACATCCCAAACATGTTGTGTATAACGTCTTGAAAGGACAAACTTATAGGATTATGAGGTTGCATGATGATGACACACAACTTGAATCAGTAATATCATTGTTAAAACAAGATTTTCTTAGTAGGGGTTATAAAGACAGAGATACAGACACATGTATAAAATAAGCATGGAAAGAGATACAGGGTAAATGTAAACCTTACTATGGCGAAGAAACCATTGACAATGTAGAAGTGGAAAGGGGTAATATAGTAGCTGCGGAAACAGCTCAAGCAGACAGAAGTGTGAAAAATAATGTGCGTAGGCTACCACTGCCGTACTCAAGTGACACATATAAGGTTTGTGAACTTATTAAAAAAGAACAGGAATATTCTCACCACTGTAGATGAATTAAAATATATTGTGGGTGAAGGGCCTCATTTTTCTTTTAGGAATAATAAATCCTTAAAGAGGCATTTATGCTATAAATTTAACAATAATAAGAATATTTAACAATCAGATAGGATGGGGACATATGCCTGCAGAAATTGCATGACATGTAACTATATTTATACAGGAGGGTATTTTACACATCCTTATGCAGGCTTTAAAATGGAGTTGATTTTCTATGCAGATTGTACAACAATGAACCTTGTGTATTTTAGTTTTTGTGGCACATGCTATGTTTTTTATAAAGGAAAAACTAATCATTCCTTAAAAGACAGAATATTGGAACATTATAAGGATGTTAGGAAAGCCAGAGAGACAAATGCATTGGCACAACATGTTATTAAGGAAGGAAGATGTCACGTATTTAAATTTTTTGTGTTAGAAGTCATTACTGAAGGAATAAGAGGGGGTGATATAAGGAATATCACAGAAACAGCAGAACAAAAATGGATTTTATTTTTTAATGCAGATAAACTACCTGGTTTAAACAGCAAGCTGTCACAAACTATTTTTAAAAGCTAGACCATTGAAGCACTGAAAATTAATGTATGCTGTTGTTTTTTAAGTAAGTAAATATGAGATACAGTGGATGTAAAAAAGTTTGCACATCCCTGTTAAAATGCCAAGTTTTTGTGATATAAAAAAATGAGACCACGATAAATCATTTCAAAACTTTTCCCACCTTTAATGTGACCTATGACCTGTACAATTCAATTGAAAAACAAGCAAATCTGTTGGGGGTAAAAAATATAAAAAATAAAAACATACAATATGCTGGTTGCATAAGTGTGTGCACCCTTAAACTAATCCTTTGCTCTGTGTGCACACCCTTAAACTAATACTTTGTTGAAGCACATTTTGATTTAATTACAGCATTCAGTCTTCTTGGGTACACACCTGTCATCAGAGAGACTGATTAACCCCAAATAAAGTTCAGCTGTCCTAGTAGTTTTTCTGACATTTACACAGTTGCCTACTACAGCAAAAGCCATGGTTCACAGAGAGCTTACAAAGCGTCAAAGAGATTTCATTTTTGAAAGGTATTAGTCAGGAGACAATTTCGACAGTATTGGCTATACCATGGAACACAGTGAAGATGGTCATCAAAAAGTGGAGAAAATATTGGACAACAGTGATTTTGCAAAGAACTGGACATTCCTCCAAAATTGATGAAAAGACAAGATGAAAACTAGTCAGGGAGGCTGCCAAGAGACCTACAGCAACACTGAAGGAGCTGCAGGAATTTTTGGCAAGTACCGGTTGTGTACTACATGCGACAACAATCTCCCATATTATCCATATGTCTGGACTATGGGGTAGAGTTGCACGACACAGAAAAACATCCAGGCCCAGATAAGCATGGTGGTGGCAGTATCATGCTTTCAGGTCGCTTTTCTTCAGCTGGAACTGGGACTTTAGTCAAGGTGGAAGGAATTATGAACAGTTCCAAATACCAGTCACTTTTGGCCCAAAACCTTCAGGCGTCTGCTAGAAAGATGAAGATGAAGAGGAATTTCACCTTTCAAGATAACAATGACTCCAAGCATACATCCAAATCAATAAAAGAATGGTTTCACCAGTAGAAAAAAAAAGAAGTTATGTACTCACCATAACGTTCCATGTTTGTAGTTCATCTCACCCTTCATTCTTACACATGGGTTCGGAGCCGATCCTCTGCTCCGACTCGGCCTATTTACAAGCTGAAAGACTTCTGGTTGGATTGTGGCTAGGTAGGTATCCCATGGTGCACCAGTACAATCCCCAGATCTTGTTTGCTGCTAACTAGGAAAAATAATAATAAGATACAGAAAGAAGCCAATACTAAAAGGTCTCCATAAATAGTGATCACATTTTTCTGTCTCCAGGTACTTCCAGGATGGGGGTAGGAGGGTGGGTTCATAAGAATGAAGGGTGAGATGGACTACAAACATGGAATGCTATGGTGAGTACATAACTTCTTTATGTTCTGTAGTCCTATCTCACCTTCATTCTTACATATGGGACAGCGTCCCTAGCGCCTTATTCTTGAGTGACTCAAGGAAAAATACTACAGAGTACCGTGGAACCAAAGGATGCTCTACCCCTGGAGGTTAGATCCAATTTGTAATGAGCAACAAAAGTGAGAGGGGTAGCCCACATAGCTGCTGCACAAATATTATCAAGTGGGACCCTGGCTTGAAAGGCTGCAGAGACAGACTGAGATCTAGTAGAATGAGCCTTGATTATAAAGGGCAAAGGTCTACCTTCAGAATTGTAAACGTAAGCTATACTGCTAGAAATCCAATTAGAGAGAGTTACTTTTGAAAGTGGTAAGCCCGACCTGGATTCAGAGAAGGAAATGAATAATTGATCTGATTTCTTTAGTCCGGTGCAAATAAAAACGGAATTGTCTATGGACATCCAACTGGTGAAACCTGTATTCAGCTGCGTTGGAGTGATTTGGAAATAACACCGGGACTTCTATGGATTGATTCAAAATGGCATGGGAACAGACCTTGGGGACAAAAGAGGGATTAGTATGAAGGGACACCCTGTCTTTGTGAAAAATCAGGTAAGGGGGTTTTACAGACAATGCTTGCAACTCTGACACTCGCCTGGCCGACGTGATAGCCACCAGAAACGTCTTCCAAGACGAGAATTGTCTTCCAAGACCAGAATTTCAAAGAGGATAAATGAGAAGGCTCAAAGGGCGGAGAAGTTAATTTGGATAACACAAAATTTAAATCCCATGAGGCCACAGGTTCTTGGACGGGGGGGGGGGGGTCTTAAAGTGGCACCTTTAAGGAAGGTTTTGCACAGCTTATGTGACATCAGATTAGAATCTGGAAAACCTAGATGAAAATTTGAAATCTCTGCCAATTGAACTCTGACAGTGGCAGCCGCAGATCCTTGGTGAAAAAGCTCGGACAGGAATTCCAAAACCACTGGAATGGAGGCAGTGTAAGGGTCAACATTCATTTTCTCCGCCCAGATGCAGAATCTTCTCCATTTACTGGAATACAGTCTCTTAGTGGAAGGTTTATGAGAAGACATAAAGATATGAGTCACGGAGGGTGAGAAGTCGTGAAGCCTGACTAGGGATGGAACTGGAGCAGCCACGCTGTCAAATTGAGGGTGTGTAAGGAGGGATGAAGCGAACCTGACATGTGAGTCAACAGATCTGGAACTGGGTCCTGAATCCAAGGATCGTCTAGGAGAAGAGGCCCAAGAAAAGGGAACCAAACCTGACGAGGCCAGTAAGGAGCAATGAGGATAAGTTTGCTTCCCAGCCATTTCTCTTTCTGAATAACCTTGGGAATGAGAGGAAAGGGAGGAAAAGCATACAGGAGACCCAGGGGCCAATCGTGTACAAGTGCATCTCTCGGTGACTCCCCTGGAGGGGGGGTGAGGGAGAAGTATCTGCTGCATTTGGCATTGATTGGACTGGCAAAGAGGTTGTAGCAAGGCTGTCCCCATCTGCGGAAAATCTGTTCCACTGTTTCCTGTTTCAGAGACCACTCGTAAGGCATCATAATTGCCCTGCTGAGCTTGTCGGCTATCATGTTGGTCATCCCTGGAATGTGCATTGCCACCAGAAAATGCTGGGAAGATATTGCCCATTTCCAAACACGCATGGCCTCGCGGCAAAGTGGGTAAGATTTGGTTCCGCCTTGTTTGTTGATATACCATACTACCGACATGTTGTCCGACTGTATTGCAATAGTCCCCAGAGGTAGAAGGTCGTGAAGTGCTTGCAACAACAGAAGCTCCGCCCTCATCTTTAGAAAGTTGATATGCAGATGAGCCTCATAATCTTGCCATGTGCCTTGGACAGTCCTGCCGAGATAATGCCCCCCCACCTTATCTGTGAGGCATCCGTGGTCACAGTGGCAACGGGTTGGTGAGGAACAAATGAAGCGCCAGTGGTTAGCCGATTGGGTAGTGTCCACCAAAGGAGGTTCTTATTGCAAGATTCTGTCAGCAGAATGTGATGAGATAATGGTAGGTGCTGAAAGGACCATTGGGACAACAGGAGCCACTGAAGAATTCTCATGTGTAGCCTGGCTAGTGGCACTAATAATATGGTGGAAGCCATGGTCCCCAGGAGCTGCAGAATAATCTTGGCTTTGACCTTTCATAAGGAGACAAGCCAACATGTTTACTCTGTCTATCTCTGCGCCTATAAAAATCACAGATTGAGAGGGCAATAAGGCAGATTTTTCCCAATTTATAGAAATTCCTAGCTGGGCACAAAGCTGAATAGTAGCGTCCCTGGTCTGAAGAAGTAGATGCCTGGTGGGGGCGGTCAGGAGCCAGTTGTCCAGATACAGAAACACCTGGAATCCTCGACATCTCAGGTGAGCTGTCACTACTGCCATACATTTGGTGACCACCCTGGGGGATTTGGTGAGACCAAAGGGCAGAGCACAAAACTGGTAGTGACTGGCTCCCAGCCGGAAGCGTAGAGGACTCCTCGACGCCCTGTCCGTTTTTATGTGGTAGTAGGAGTCTTGGATATCTACTGAGCACATCCAACTGTCTTTCCCTAACAATGGGGAGTATAGACTGTAGTGTCACCATCCAGAACTTGTCCTTCTTTACTGATTCGTTCAATCTGCTGAGGTCCAGAATGGGCCTCCAGTCACCCTGTACGTTTTGGCACTAAAAAGATTCTACAGTAAGTTCCGGATCCTATTTGGTCTGCTGGGACGGTTTGGATGACACGTTTTGACAGCAACTTGTTGACCTCCACAGTTGCCTGATCCCTGTGATTGGGTGGAACATCCGGGATCTTCTTGGGAACAAAAGGTGGAAGAGAAAAGGATATGACATAACCTCTGGTGATAATTCTTTGTACCCACTTGTCTTTGAGTGATACCAAGCCAGGCTTCTTGATACAAAGAAATGTGACCCCCGACCGGCCCCAGAGAAGCACAGTTGGGCCCCACATCAGGAGCACTGGTAAGGCCGGCACCGAAAGGAATCACAACCTCCCTGGTTTTGCGGACCGCCCCTGCCTCTAGGGCAACGTCTACCATTTCCTCCTCCTCTTCTGGTGTCGTCACCCTGTGCCTCCTGGAAAAACCTCTGGGACTTCTTGAACCACATCTTACCACCACTCTGACCCTTAGGGTATGATCTAGAGGGAACAGTAAAATGCACTCCCACGGCAGAGAGTGTTTTTCCTTCTTGCTTGCACCGGGAAAGAGAGTGTCCTTTACCTTGGATCCAAACAACGAGGAACCGTCGAAGGGGGCGTTGGTAAAGGTGGACTTGAACGGTCCTGCAAAGTTACACAAACGCATCCAGGAATGGTGCCTTAGGGAAATTCCTGAACCCGCTGCTCTACTCGCTCCATCGGCTGCATACAAAACAAGCCTCATGGAAGAGCTGACGATAGAGTTCAAGGTGGGCAACTGGGTAGAAACCTTAAACAGAAAACCAAAGAAACCGTGTTGGGTAAAACCTTGGTGCAGAAATAAATCCAAATGAAAGGTAAAAAGTAAAAAATGCACCAAGATAACACACAGCAAAACGTTTAATCACAGCAAAGTACAAAGTGGTAAGCGCTTTCACAACCAAAGTTGCTTCATCAGACACCACAGTAAAAAATGCACAGGTTTAAATAGAGATTCTAAAATGCCAATTAATCAATAAAAATCACACAATGATTAAGTAGCAGTGAAAAACAATTAAGCCTCATGCTCAAACTAAAAAAAACATTGCTTAAAACCATTGTACAAGAAGGAATCAAATACTATACATGAGAAAGCACTTAAAAACTTATAAAATCATTATAAAACATGGAAAAATACTAGGCAAGAAAAAGTTAAATAGAATACTTGGAAACTAAAAGCTAGTTAAATACATTAGACTAATTTTGAAAGAACTTAGCTAATCTTAATGTTTGAGATGTCTAGCCTTTAAAAAAGGGACCAAGGAAGTAGTAGCATTCAAACCAGGATACTTTTCAGCATTAAGTTTCAAAATCCACTTCTGTTCATGTCCCTCTGTGATATTCTCAATGTCACCACCTCTGTGGTTTCTAGGAATACGTTGTAGAACAAAAAACTTAAAGGAATGAGAACGGCCATTGGACATAACATGATTGGCTAGAGCATTTGATGGTTTATTATTGCTAATATCTCTTAGGTGGTCTAAAATACGATCTTTAAGCATTCTATTTGTTTTTCCTACATAAAAAGCAGGACACTGTACACAAAAACAATAATAGACCACATCTGTAGATCTACAATCAGTGTATTGATTAGTGTACAAAGAAAATTTCCTAGTAGGATGTACATATTTATTTTTGCTATATATAAATTGACAAGCACTGCAATTCCTGCATGGAAAAGTACCATGTCGATTGGATCTAATAATAGTTCTAGATAATTCACCATGACATAGATGTTGTTTAAGGGATTTATTATTTCTAAAACTAAAAATAGGAGCATGTCCGACGTTGTCTACCAGTCCAGGCACTTCTTGTAGCAAATACCAATGCTTTTTGACTACATCTAAGTATTGACTGATGTTACTGGAAAACTGAAACACCACTCTAAAATCATTACTAGTTCTGTTAGTATATCTTGTATTGTCAACAGCATCACCAGCATTAAAATAAGGTTTACATCTAGTGCTTCTCAGCTTCCAGGCATTAGAGATAGTCTGTTCAATGTCTGTAAGAGAGTATCCCCTATGTAAAAATTCTGTTTTTAAATTAGATAGGGCAACTACTGCATCTTCATCTCTGCTATGTAGTCGCAGTGTTCTAAAAACCTGACCCTTGAGCACGTTCCTAGGAACGTGTCTAGGGTGCATACTAGATTTGTACAAGAGAGTATTTTTTCTAGTGGGTTTAAAATAAATATCACTGCAAAGACTATTTAAAACAGATTTACTAACCTGCACATCAAGGAAACTGATGTCAGTGTTGGAACTATGGTAAGTGAACCTTAAAAAATCAGTAGTTGAATGCAAATATTCCAAAAACTGTGCCAAATCAATACCAGAGCCTCTCCACAGCATAAACACGTCATCCACAAAGCGGACGTACCAAAGTATTTGTCCAAAGAATGGATTATTATTTGACAACACATTTTACTCTTCCCAGCTGACCAAAGCCAAGTTGGCGTAGCTATTTGCACATGCAGTGCCCATGGCTACGCCAGCTTTCTGCAAAAAGAATTGCTCCTGGAACATAACAATGTTGTTCTCTAGGATAATCTCTAAGAGACTACAAATCAACTGTATCTTAGTGTTGGTGAAACATTTATTCACAGAAAGAAAATCCCTAACGCTGTCAACACCCCAGGTGTTCGGTATACTACTGAATAAGAATTCAATGTCTAATGTAATAAGGACAAAATTCTCATTAACATCAACACTTTCCATTCTATCATAAAGCCTTTGTAAAAACATCTGTGTATCCTTCAATATTGTATGGCAGTTTGCCAACAAACCACGTAAACATCCCTCTACAAAAATAGAGAGAGGTTCAGTACACCACCCAGTGCCTGAAACAATAGGACGCATGGGTGGAGATAACAAATTTTTGTGTATTTTTGGTAAGCCATATACCCTGGGAACAAGAGGTTTCTACACATTAAAATACTTAAAAAGTGAATCATCTATTAAATTTGTGATTAATAAATCAAAAATTAAAAAAGAAACTTTATCTATAATAGCGTCAACAGTAGACTTGGAAATGCACTGATATGTATGCGTATCAAGTAAAAGTTTCTCCATTTGTGTAACATATAAATCCTTGTCCATTAACACTATACCACCTCCTTTATCTGCCTGCTTAATAACTAGTGAATGTATATTTTTTAATTCTTGCAGGGCTCTGTGTTCATCTACTGTCAAGTTATAAAATGACATACTAGTATCAGTTGAGTTGTTTAATTCTCTAAAAGCAATTTCACATACATCTATGAATCGTTGAATACCTGTTGGTAAAGCTGGAACAAAGGTACTAGGTTTTTTAAAGGCTAGACATCTCAAGCATTAAGATTAGCTAAGTTCTTTCAAAATTAGTCTAATGTATTTAACTAGCTTTTAATTTCCAAGTATTCTATTTAACTTTTTCCTGCTTAGTATTTTTCCATGTTTTATAATGATTTTATAAGTTTTTTTAAGTGCTTTCTCATGTATAGTATTTGATTCCTTCTTGTACAATGGTTTTAAGCAATGTTTTTAAGCAATGCTTTTTTTAGTTTGAGCATGATGCTTAAACAGAAGTTATGTTCTTACCATAACGTTCCATGTTAGTTGTCTTCTTCTCGCCTTCTTCTTGCTGGATGGGTTCGGAGCCGACCTCGGCTCCATCGCCACTCTAAAAGCTCGAGAGTTGGTTCCACCGGCTCGAGGCTCCCCTTATATCCCACAATGCTAGGCGAGAGTTACCTCAGATCTCGTTTGTAAGCTAACCCCAGCTTATAATAGTAACAGAATAACTCTAAACAGAGTCCACCTCTAACAACAGGGAGAAAGAAGGGTGACCTACATCCTGATTCAGGAAATATGCAAGCAGCATATGCCTAAGAAAAGAGGTGGTAGAAAGAGAGGTCACAATCACAACTCCTCTAGGTCTGTCCAGGCCAGGGGGAAGGAGGGTGGGACGCAAGAAGAAGGCGAGAAGACAACTAACATGGAACGTTATGGTAAGAACATAACTTCTATATGTTAAGTTGTCTATCTCGCCTTCATTCTTGCTGGATGGGACCGCGTCCCTAGCACCTTGTCCCGGGTGGCCTAACGGAACAGACTCCTGAGAACAGTGGAACCAAAGTTAGCTCTATGCCTAGAAGCTAAATCCAACTTATAATGAGAAATGAAAGTGTGAGGAGTAGCCCAAGCAGCCGCTGCACAAATGGTGTCAACAGGCAGTCTGTCTTGGAAGGCTAAGGAAGTAGCCAAAGCTCTGGTAGAATGGGCCTTAGGTTTATTAGGCAGCTTTTGGTGTCTAATCTCATAAACAAGGGTAATCAGAGATGTAAGCCATCTAGATAATGATACCTTTGAAACTGAAAGTCCCTTTCTGCCTTCTGCATAGGAGATAAACAGTTGGTCAGATTTTCTGAATTGTTTTGTTCTATCCAAATAGTACCTCAACTGACGATGAACATCTAGCCAGTGTAATTTTTGTTCAGACCTATTGGAATATTCTGGAAAAAAGACAGGGAGGTCAATGCTTTGATTTAGATTTGACGTCGAGACTACCTTAGGCAAAAGGACGGGTTGGTTCGTGAGGATACCCTGTCCTTATGGAACAATAGATAAGGAGGTCGACAGCTGAGTGCATGAACTTCTGAGACTCTTCTAGCTGAAGTAATAGCTACCAGAAAGAGAGTCTTCCATGATAGCAATTTTAAAGAACAGGAGGCTGCAGGTTCG
Source organism: Protopterus annectens (assembly GCF_019279795.1). Classification (NCBI taxonomy): domain Eukaryota; kingdom Metazoa; phylum Chordata; order Ceratodontiformes; family Protopteridae; genus Protopterus; species Protopterus annectens. The sequence continues at coordinate 1,705,749,270 of NC_056728.1, read as the reverse complement.
AAAGGGGGAAGAATCAAAGTAGTAAGAACTAAATGTAGGTCCCAAGGAGAAGGAGGATTTCTTATAGGAGGTCTGAGAAGAAAAACTCCTTTCAAAAAGGCTTTGCAAAGCTTGTGGGACATTAAGGCAGACTCAGAAATACCCACATGAAAGTTAGAGATAGCTGCCAATTGAACTTTAAGAGTAGAAGGGGATGAACCTGCATGGAAGAGTTCAGCTAGAAAATCAAGGACTATCTGGATGGAAGCAGTGAAAGGATCTATGTCCCTTCCTTGAGCCCAATATGTGAAACGTTTCCACTTACTCAAATAAATCTTCCTAGTGGAAGATTTATGGGAAGCTATCAAAATATCTCGAACAGAGTGAGATAATTGAGGAAGCCTGGCTAAGGTTGGAACTGGAGTAACCAAGCAGTGAGGTTCAGAGAGGGAGGAGCGATGTAACTGACCCGATTGATGGATCAAAAGGTCTGGAACTAGGTCCAGATGCCAAGGTCGCTCCAGTAGAAATTGATGTAGAAAGGGGAACCACACCTGTCGAGGCCAGTAAGGAGCAATGAGGATCAACGAGGCCTTCTGAGCGATAGCTTTCTGTATCACTTGAGAGATTAGTGGGAGGGAGGAAATGCATACAGAAGTCCCGGGCCAAACTTGGACTAGAGCGTCTCTGCTGGGTTGGCCTGGTAAAGGGAATAGAGTGAAATAATGTCTGCACTTGCTGTTTTGGGGAGTAGCAAAAGGATCGCAGCAAGGCTGACCCCACTTGAGAAAAATCTCTCTCACAACAGAGTCTTTCAGAGACCACTCGTGAGGCATGAGGATAGCTCTGCTCAATTTGTCCGCTATTTGATTGGACTTCCGGGGATGTCGTTGCTATCAGAAACGCTGAGAAGAAATCGCCCATTGCCACAGTCTGAGTGCTTCTCGACACAGGGGTAGGACCTGGTTCCGCCTTGTTTGTTGATGTACCACACTACAGACATATTGTCTGTCTGGATTGCAATCGTTCCCAAGGGAGAGAGTCTTGAAGGGCTTGCAACGCTAAAAGCACTGCTCTCATCTCCAGAACATTTATGTGCAAGTGGCATTCGTCTGGTTGCCATGTGCCCTGGACCGTCCTGCCCTGATAATGCCCCCACCCGATCAGGGAGGCGTCCGTTGTCAGAGTAGCAACCGGAGGGAGGAACAAAGGGTCTTCCCAACCAGAGCTGAGGGAAGACATCCACCACATGAGATGATTTCTGCGCCTGCGTGATCATAATGGTGTGGGACATTGGAAGTTGCTGGTATGACCATTGTGTAAAGAGCATCCATTGAAGGATTCGCATGTGGAATCTGGCTAATGGAAGCAGAGGTATGGCAGCCGCCATAATTCCCAACACTTTCAGAACTAACCTGGCTTTGATTCTGTTGTTGTTGAAAAGGAGTGAGACCAGTCTGTGTATGTCTGTTATTCTCTGATCTGTTAGCCTCGCAGACATGTCTACTGTGTCTAGATTTGCGCCTATGAAGGTAATAGTACGACAAGGCGACAAAACAGACTTTTCGCAATTTATTGAAATGCCTAACTTTTGACAAATGCGAAAAGTGTAATCCCTGGCCATCAGAAGGAGATGCTTGGTGGGAGCTGTGAGGAGCCAGTCGTCCAAATATGGAAACACCTGGAATCCTTGTCGTCTCAGGTGAAAAGCTACCACTGCCATGCATTTGGTAAACACCCGGGGGGCAGTGGTGAGACCAAAGGGCAGGGCCCTGAATTGAAAATGACTGGTTCCCAGCCTGAAGCGGAGGAATCTTCTGGAGCGTCTGTTCATTTTATGTGATAGTACGCATCCTGAAGGTCTATAGAGCACATCCAGTTTCCTTTTCCCAATAGGGGAAGGATGGACTGCAGCGTGACCATCCGAAATCTTGTTTTCTTGACTGATCTGTTCAAGATACTGAGATCCAAAATTGGTCTCCAGTCCCCTGTTTTCTTTGGAACTAAAAAGAACCTTGAGTAGATTCCGGATCCTTGCTGGTCTGCTGGAACTGGCTGAATTGCTCTTTTGCAAGCAGTTTTGAAATTTCCAAAACCGCTAGATCCCTTGCTGGTGGAACATCTGGAAGGGATTTTTGATTGTTTCGAATGTGAAGAAAGGGGATAGAATAGCCTTGAAATGATGGACTGTACCCATTTGTCTTGAGTCAGGGATAGCCAGGCTTTTGGGTACAGTGACAACCTTCCCCCGACTGCCTCCGAAGGTGGGCAGCCGGGCAACACCTCAGGGATGCTGAAAGGGCTTATCAGAGAAGGCTTCTCGATTGCCCTGGTTCTGGAGCCCCGTGCCTCGAGGGCGACGTCTACCATTGTTATTCCCGCCTCTGCCTCTGGCGGGGTAACGACTTTGTGCGTCAGGCGAAGTCCCTTGATTTTGTTTACGGAAAGTACAGTTTTGTACCTACCATAAATGTAGATGTTCGAAGATCCACATTGCTGCAGTCCTTACACTTGGGTAGTCCGCTGTCCTCGGTCGGCCCGAATATCAAAGTATAAGGCTGGCGTCGGTCAAGCATTTGACTGACATCAGGGCGTCAGGGTACAAATGCGCATGACCGACGTCATATCCTCAGTCTTTTCTTGCCCCAGATGTCAGAAGACCCTAAAAATAAAGGTCAAAATCAAAAGACAGCAAAACAAACAACCAAGCACCCTTGCCCTAATTATATGTACAAAATATACACTATATACACAATATTTACAACTCAACCCACACAACCACCTCTAACTACAGAGGGGAAGGAGGGAGGGTAAATTGGACTGCAGCAATGTGGATCTTCGAACATCTACATTTATGGTAGGTACAAAACTGTACTATGTTCTTCATCTCACATTGCTGCAGTCCTTACACTTGGGTAGAATCCCAAAGCAGAGGTATGGGAGGATGGCCAAACTATAAGGAAGCAGGAGCTGCCAAAATGCCCTGCAAAACAGCAGTGGCAAAACCAGCCCTGGATTTAGAGTAAAGTGGCAGGTGATAATGCCTAGAGAAAGTATGCACTGAACTCCAAGTAGCTGCCTCCAAAATATCCTTGGTTGCCACCCCTCAAAAAGCTGTCAGTGGCAGTAGCTCTAGTGGAATGAGGCCTAATCCCAGCTGGAATCTCCTTGCCATGATGGGAATAACAGAAAGCAATGCAAAACCCAATCCACTTAGAAATAGTTTGTTTTGACACAGGCTTGCCCTGAGAACTCAAAGCAAAAGAAACAAATAACTGCTGAGACTGCCTGAACCCTTTAGTTCTGTCCAAATAATATCGCAACTGCCTGTGTACATCTAAAGTGTGCAAAATCTTTTCCCCTTTATTTTGGGGATTTGCATAAAAAGTAGGCAAATGAATAGTTTGGTTTAAAGCCACACTAGAAACCACTTTAGGCATAAAGGAAGGATTAGTACGTAAAGATACCCTATCCTTATGGAAAATCAAGAAAGGCTCAACCGCCATAAGGGCCTGCAATTCAGAAACCCTTCTTGCAGAGGTAATGGCCAACAAAACAGCAGTCTTCCATGATAAATATTTCAACTCAGAAGTAGCTGCAGGCTCAAAAGGTTGTAGAGTGAGTTTCTCCAACACAAAATTGAGATCCCAAGCAGGAGTAGGAGCTCTTCGTGGGGTCTTATATTCTTTGCCCCTCTAAGAAATTGCTTGAACAAAGGATGAGAAAACAATGGTGGGTCACAATCATAGTGAGCCAAAATTGCTGCAGCATGAACCTTAATAGAAGAGAAAGACAAACCTTTGTCCAGTAACTCAGTAAGATATTGAAGAGCCACACTCAAATTAGGCTCAGAAACATCAAAATCTTTTGCTGCACTCCAAAATAAAAATCTCTTCCATTTATCTGCGTACACTTTCCTTGTACTAGGCCTTCTAGCTTCCAAAATAACATTCAAAACTTGCTGAGGAAGTGGAGGCCCACTATGGTTCAAAACAGAATATGCCAGGCTGTTAGGTGCAGAGAGTGAAGCTTGACATTGAGCAAATGGCTGTCCTCCTGTGACAACAGGTGTGGAATCAAAGGCAAAGGCCATGGAGGCTTCCGTGCCAGACTTCTCAGTAATGGGTACCAGTGCTGTCGAGGCCAATCTGGAGCTATTAAAATCATCCTTGGCTTGTCCTGTCTGACCTTGAGAAGTACCTTTGGGAGGAGAGGCAGAGGTGGAAAGGCATACACAGGAAGATTGCTCCAATTGAAAGAAAGAGCATCCACTCTCCAAGCTGTGGGATGAAACCTTTTTGTGCAAAACTTTGGCAGCTGATGGTTTAGTGGAGAAGCGAACAGATCTATGTCTGGAGTTCCCCATGACACTGTCAATTTCTGAAATACATGAGGATCCAATTTCCACTCGTGGGGATCCATAATTCGGCTGCTCAACACATCTGCTAAGGAGTTCTGTGCTCCTGGCAGAAACCTTGCCTGAAGATTGAGCTGTAAACTGAGAGCAGTCTCCCACAAAATCATTGCTTGCCTGCATAGAGGATAAGAATGCGTTCCCCCTTGCTTGTTGATGTACCACATTACAGTTGTGTTGTCTGTTAGAATCAACACCTGCCCTGGAAGAAGTAAATCCTTGAAAGCTATTAATGCAAACTGGACTGCTAACATCTCCTTCAGGTTGATATGTAGATGTTGTAGTCTGGCAGGCCACTTGTCTTGTATCCACTTTCCATTTAGATGAGCTCCCCAAGCTTTGTCTGAGGCATCTGTCGTTAAAATCTGACTCGCCTCTGGCCGGGTCACAGAGAGTCCCTTGTTTAGGTGACATTCCTGAGCCCACCACAAAAATTCCTTTTGAATGCAAGGTATTATTTGAATGACAGTGTCCAGATCCTGGCAGTGCTGTGTCCATACATTTTTGAGATACCATTGCAGCTTCCTCATATGCAGTTTGGCATTGGGAAGCACCAGAATACAAGATACCATGAACCCTAAGGCTTGAAGGACTGTCCTTGCAGTCAGCCCGGACTGATGAGATAGTTGATGGAAGTAAAGGGAAAGACTCTTTTGTTTGTCCGGGGTTAAAAAGGCCATCTGGGATGCTGTATTCAGTCTCACACCCAGAAAGCACATGTCCTGAGAGGGTACTAGACTGGACTTTATTTCTTTCACAGAATACCCCAGGCATCTTAGCACTGCTATCACATATTCCAAATGAAGAAGAAGCTCTTCCCTTCCTTGAGCCAGAATCAGGCAGTCGTCCAAATAAGGATAGATCTGTATTCCTTTTAGCCTGAAGAAAGCTATCACTGGAGCCAGAACTTTCGTGAACACTCTGGGCGCAGTAGATAAGCCAAAGGGCAATGCAGAGAACTGATAGTGAGAAGTCCCAGCTCGAAAACGCAGATACTTCCTGCAACTTAGTCTGATAGGAACATGAAGGTAAGCCTCCTTGAGATCCAAAGTTACCATCCAATGATCTTTGCCCAGCAGAGGTAAAAGCTGCTGTAACGTCAACATTTTGAACTTGGGAATGTCCAGATAAGTGTTGAGGATAGACAAATCCAAAATTGGTCTCCACGTGTTCCCCTTCTTTGGTACTAGGAACAGGCGAGAATAAAATCCTAGGCCCACTTCTGGCATAGGGACCGGCTGTATGGCCCCTATTTGGAGTAACAGAGAAACTTGCTTGTGAGCCTCTATTCTTTGTTGAGGAGGAACGTCTGGCATGCCTTTGAAAGGAGGCAAGGTATGGAAATAAAACCTGTAACCGTGGTGTATGATATCCAATACCCATCTGTCTTGGGTAATTAAACTCCAATTTTCTTTGAAAAGTGCCAACCTTCCTCCCAAAGGTGCTGCCAGACGAGAAGGCTCTGGCAGCTGAAAAGGTAGGTCATTGGGTCTGTTTACGAAAGGACTGACCCCTGCCCTCACCCGAAGACTGTGCAGGAGAACTCCCTGTTCTAGGCCTGAAAGAGCCCTGAGCTCTGCCCCTACCACGTCTAGATCTACCTCTAGACTGGGAATCATAAGAAGGATACGTCCACCCCTTAGTAGGCCAATTTCTACTAAACTTTGGAGGCTGGACCTGCAAAAAATCTTTAACAGTCTGCATAGACTTAGCCTTGTCTTCCATTTTCTTTAAAACTACCTCAACAGGAGGACCAAACAACACATCAGATTGTAAAGGAGCATCTAAAATCCTTGTTTTAACATGTTCAGATAAATTTTGATCCCTCAGCCAGGCGTGCCTGCGAAGAACTGACCCAGTGGCAGCCACCCTAGACGAGGCCTGTACAGCATCAAAACCACATTGCAAAGAATGCTTACCCACCTGTTCAGAAACATGTACTAAATCTTGCAACTCTTTACAATCAATACCTTCTGCCAGAGCATCAACCTTAGACTTCAATTGTGAAAGGAGATAGTTTTGGTATTTCAACATGTGAAACTGGCAATTCAAAGCCCTCATAGCAAGAGTGGAAGAAGTATAAACTTTCTTTCCCCATCTATCCAAGGCCCTGGCCTCTTTGTCTGCAGGAACCGGATTCTTTACAACAGAAGCCTTAACACCTTTAGGCCCCTGGCTAACAGTTTCTGGGTCTGCCCTAGGACTCTTAAAAAGATACTTATGAGCTTCAGGCACCCTGTAATACCTATCCGGTTTAACAGGAGCAGGAGGCAAAGAATCAGGATTAAGAGAAGCCTCTGTAAAAACATCTTCCACTACATCCAAAACAGGAGGTATAGCCAAAGGCCTATGCTGGGGTAAAAACAAAAATTCCCTAAGCCTTTTCCTGGAATCAGAGAAGTCCTGACCTTCCCACTTAAAATGCTCCCTCATGGAATGAAGAGTTTCTGAAGAAAAATCCTCAGGAGGAGAAGCAGAAGGAGTAGAATCATCCACATCAGAATCAGAATAAGGAGAGTACTCCTGCAAGTCTTCAGCAAGACTCTGAAACATCTGAAGCCTGCTCAAAACTCCCTAGCTCAGGCTCCACCCTAGGTCTCTTATCAGGAGGGGGCATAGAACCCCTAATCAAAGTAATCAAATCTTCTGCCATTTTAAGCATATGCTTCTTGGGCACAGTTCCTGAAGAACTAGGGGTAACACCAACTGAAGCTAAACCTGGCCTGCCCCTGGGAGAAGCCTTGGAAACAGAAGGAGAGGGCCTAACCACCCTAGGGGGGAGTATAGTAACCTGAGAAGCCCCATCAGCCTGGCCTGCCTCCTGAGAGGCCACATCCTGCAATAACAAAGTCTCTCCTGGGATCCCAAAGAAACCTCCGTGGAACCACCGGCTCCACCGACACCTCTAAAGAACCGGCGTCCGGTACTGACGGTTCCTCTAGCCTAGGTTTAACTGCTTTGTCCTTGCGCTTCTTCGAAGAAGCGGGCATCGGAGCATCCGACGGCATTTTATAATTGCACCGCTTCCAAGACTAACCTGGCACAATCTAATCTTCTCTTAATAGTGCGCTTATTGAATCTAGCACAAGAGCGACACCCAACAATGTCGTGCTCAGGCCCTAAACAAGGAATACACAAAGTATGGTAGTCTCTATGCGGTATCTGTTTCCCACAAGAAATACAATTATTCACTTTTTCTGACATCCGGTAAACCACTGACGCAAGAAAAACTAAAATATTCCCCAACGGGTACTTAGCCAACTTTGACTCGGTCTGAAACTCCAAATCGAACAATTTCAGAACGCCATCCGGCAATTGCAACGCTGCTTCTGCATCGGTCCATGCCGCAAAAGACTGAGGATTTGGGGTCGGTCATGCGCATTTGTACCCTGACGTCCTGATGTCAGTCAAATGCGCCTTGACCGACGCCAGCCTTATACTTTGATATTCGGGCCGACCGAGGACAGCGGACTACCCAAGTGTAAGGACTGCAGCAATGTGAGATGAAGAACATCCACATTTTCCCACTTTTCTGGCCTTTGGGGTAAGGCCTAGAAGGAGTAGAAAAACGGACTCCGACGGCAGAAAGAGTCTTGCCATCAGTCTCGCACCTAGTCAAGGTTTCTTTCACTTGAGGACCAAAGAGAGATGATCCATCAAACGGGGAGTTAGTGAAAGACGTCTTGAAGGGGTCCGCAAAATTGCATAGCCGCATCCAGGCATGCCTACGTAAGGCCACACCTGTCCCTGCGGCCCTACTCGCTCCATCAGCCGCATAAGAAAGGAGGCGCATGGAGGAGTTGGCTATGGAGTTAAGGGTAGCCAGCTGAGTGTTCATTTTATCTTGAAAACCCGCAGCTGTAGGATCCTTCAACATGTCACTCGCTTCTTTAATCAAGTCCCTTTGAAGACAAGTGAAATGGCACAGGTAGTTCAGCGAACGCATAGTAAATGTCGCTGACGAGAACATCCGCTTGCCGTACCTGTCCATGGACCTAGATTCCTTGTTAGGTGGATGGACAGGTACTGAAGGATCAGCTAGTTCCTTCTTAGTAGCAGCAGCTACCACCATAGCATCCACAGAAACTCCTTTTGTCAAGAACTGCTTGTCTGCTGGTGCGTTATGAATTTGGACGGTCTCTTGGGAGTGGGGTTCACTCAATCAGGACCCGTCCATGCCTTTTTTGCAACCACCTGCATGGGGGTCAAAGGGGGGACACCCAGGAGGTGGAAGGGCGAGAGCCAAACGCCTCAAGATATACAGATTCATCCTCCGAAGGGTTAAGGTCTGGCCAATTTCCCCTCTGCTTCAGGATCTCTAGAATGTCTGCAAAGAGACATCTTCAGAAGGGGAACGAGGGGAACCCTCGGAATCATCTAAATCTGTGTCAGATGTGATGGACTCAGGTGAGTCAATGTGTTTCCTCTTACACTTCCTCTTCCGAGGGGCTCTTCTGCGAAATCAGGAGAGGCCTCGAAGAGGATGAAATCCCACAGGGGTTCCTGAGGAGCTGGCTCTCTGCAGTCCGGGATGAGGGAGTGAGTCGACTTGACCTGAGGCACCGTGAGGGAGGGGCGGACGGCGCCGACTGTGGAGTAGAGCCAGGCTCTAACACACTCCGCATGACCTCGAGCACCCCTGTCAGGCAAAGCCAGAGGTCCCGCTCCGAGAAGCTGAAAACCTCCTCGGCACCGACAGTGATGGCTCGAGGCGATGTCGGAGCCGAACTCACCAGCCCGAAGCTCCGAGAGGAAGCGGGTCGGACAAGGGTCGATGCCACTCACCCTCGAGCCGACGATGGAAGTCGGCGCCGAGATTCTTCTAAGGAAGAAATCGGAGCCGCGATGGAGCCGAAGACAATTGTATCGGCTCCGCTACCACAGTCTCGGTTCCGACACGACCCGCCCGAGCTCAACGGAGTCGGAGGAGGAATATATTGATGGACAGGGGCAGGCATCGACTGATGAGTCGGGCTCTGAAGCATCTGGGCCAGTGCCTCGGACTTAAGAAGTCGACTCACTACCCTCTGAAGGTCATGATCCGACAGCCTCGATGACCTAGAGGAATGAGATTTATGGCTCCGTTCAGACAGCAGGGGAGATCCTGGAGCCGAATGAACGGAGCCAAGGGATGGTGACCTGGACCTCTTCCTCGATGTCGGCTCCGAAGATCTGGTCGGGTCCGACACGGAATCTCTATTACCTCGGCTCCAGCCGGAGCGAGGGAACCACAGAAACTGTGGACTGAGACTCATCGGCTCCAGCCGGAGCCGATGTAGGCGGAGGTTTAGAAACTGATGTCAGTGTTGGAACTATGGTAAGACCTAGAATCAGTAGTTGAATGCTTCCAAAACTGAAGAGCCTCTCACAGTAAACAGGGAATCCTCAAAGCGGAAACCTCTCCAAAGAATGGATTAATTTATTTTTCTTTCCTGCAGGACCCTGGGACTGAAGCCATGGCAAACAGCACAGGAGTCCTGCAGGTGCAAAAAGGCTCCTGGAACATAACAAGTGTGACCTGTCTCTCAGAGACATTTTCTAAGAGACTACAAATCACACTGTATCTTAGTGTTGGTGAAACATTTATTCACAGAAAGAAAATCCCTAACGCTGTCAACACCCCAGGTGTTCGGTATACTACTGAATAAGAATTCAATGTCAAGGACAAAATTCTGATTACACACTGTCTAGTTTTAGCTTAAAATAAAACAACTGTGTATCCTTCAAATTATGGCAGAACAAACCACACACACCCACTACAAAATAGAGAGGTTCAGTACACCACCCAGTGCCTAAAACAATAGTTCTTGGGTGGAGAAAACAGGAATTTTAAGAAAAAGGGAACAAGAGGTTTCTACACATTAAAATACTTAAAAAGTGAATCATCTATTAAATTTGTGATTAATAAATCAAAATTAAAAAGAAACTTTATCTATAATAGCCAACAGTAGACTTGGAAATGCACTGATATGTATGCGTCAAGTAAAAGTTTCTCCATATAAACCATTAACACTATACCACCTCCTTTATCTTCATCTACTGTCAAGTTATAAAATGACATACTAGATCTGAGGTAATTCTCTAAAAGCAATTTCACATACATCTATGAATCGGAATACCTGTTGGTAAAGCTGGAACCAAGGTACTAGGTTTTTTAAAGGCTAGACATCTCAAGCATTAAGATTAGCTAAGTTCTTTCCCTTCTTCCAATGGCAAGAATGAAGGCGAGATAGACAACTTAATTGTTTTTCACTGCTACTTAATCGTTGTGCGATTTTTATTGATTAATTGGCATTTTAGAATCTCTATTTAAACCTGTGCATTTTTTACTGTGGTGTCTGATGAAGCAACTTTGGTTGTGAAAGCGCTTACCACTTTGTACTTTCTGTGATTAAACGTTTTGCTGTGTGTTATCTTGGTGCATTTTTTACTTTTTACCTTTCATTTGGGTAGAAACCTTGTCAGTACATGTACCTTGTAAAGAATCTCCCAACTCTTTAAGGAGATCTCTCTGAAGCCTCGTGAAGTAAGGTTGCTCAGTGATCGAAGGGTAAATGCCGCTGAAGAAAATATACGCTTCCCATATCTGCCCATCGTTCGAGACTCCTTATTCGTCGGATGAACAGAAGTAGTCTCAGCTAGCTCCTTCTTAGTGGCCACCACCACCACCACCATGGCATCTACGGGAACACCTTTAGACAAAAAAATCTTTTCCTGGAGGGGCAGAAAGAAACTTGTTTGGTCTCCTGGGGACTGGCTCCATGGCATCAGGAGTATCCCACACCTTTCGACTAACTAGATCCATCAGTTCGAAGGGTGGAGACACCCAAGTGGCTGAAGGTTGAGACCCGAAAGCCTTCAGGGTATACCAACTCCTCGTCAGAAGGGGTGACAGTGGGCCAGTCGCACCTCTGTTTAAGGATTTCCAGGATGTCTATGAATGAGATCATCAGAGGACGACTTGGGGGACCCTTCGGACTCCTCGAGGTCAGTGTCAGAGGCTCATCCTGGGAGTCTACATGCTTCCTCTTACATGTTCTCTTCTATGGGGGCTCCTCAGAAGGACATTCCGGGGAGGTCTCGGAAGAGTGGTGCCACCAGCTGGTGGCTCCTGAGGCTGAGAGGGTCTGCTGTTCATGGAGGGAGTAGGAGCTGAGACAGAAGTAGGTGCTTTAGGGGGAAGAGTGCCGGTATCTCTGGTAGGAGCTGACTATCGGGACAACACAGTCATCATCTCGAATGCCGACCTCCCCAGCACCGAGGAGACCGAGGATGCCATCGGCTCCACAGCCATCGGCTCCGAGATAGACATAGGGTCCGAACTCATTCTAGCTGTCGGATGAGAGGAAGGCTCGGAACTGAAGAAGTTCAGTTCCAAGCATCCCTGTCGGGGCCGACTGGGGAGATTCGGCCCCTAGACACTACGGATGGTGCCAAGAGTGGCAGAGCAGAACTCGGCTCCGAAACAGCCACAAGGGGAGCTGAAGCCGAAGGTTCCACCAGTGGTACCAAACACTCCGGCTCCGAAAGACCAGCATGGCTCGGAGGAGGAATGGTCGCAGAGGGTTGAACGGACTCAAGTGGCTCCGAAACCAACTGGGTTGGAGCCAGCAAAAATTTAGGCAAAGCAGAAGACTTTCTCAGCACTACCCTCTCCACATCTTTTTCTGATAAACTCCTGGAAGACCTGGATGACAGAGTAGGAGAGCGGGATCTCTGAGGCATCGAAGATTTCAATATAGAGGAGGCTGGTAGAGGATCCATAAACCATGAAATAGGTCTCCATGGTCGGCTCCAAAATACTTGGAACCGACCCTGTAATCATCATACTGCTCTCAGTCGGCACCGAGGTCTGTGGAGCCGATGAGACAGTGGACTTGTCTGATTTGGTGACATTAAGAGGTGGCTCCGAGGCACGAGCTGGTGCAGGGGTGGGCCTCTTAGAGGACTTAGACTTCCCTTAGTAGATTTAGAAGAAGAGGAAGAGCTGGACAGATTTTCCTCAAAGGAAGGTTTAAGTGGTCCTTTTAGGATGAGCTTGTTTTTCCTCTCTTGCAACACCCTAGGACTGAAAGCATGGCAAAATAAACAGGTCTCCTGTAAATGGATGGCCCCCAAACAGTAAACGCAGTTACAGTGACCATCCGTTATGGACATTTTTTTGAGAGCACTTAATACATTTTTTAAAGCCAGATGGTTTATGATCCTTACGCTCTTTAGACATTCTCATAGAATGGGCACACGCACACAGAGAAGAAGGAGGAGGAGGACTAGGTCCTCTAATTTAAACGGGCCTAGCCCTGCAGGAAAGAGAAAGACACCATGAGGACTAGGCCCTCCAACTTAAACAGGCCTTGCCCAGGCAGAAAAGGAAACGAAGAAACTAGGTCTTCCAACTAAAACAGACCTAGAAAGTTACAGTAAGGATAGAATTTCAGGGACAGAATTTCACACACTCAATCAGTAATATCAGCAAAACAAGCGGGAATCCGCAAAAACTCAGACTTATGACGAAATAACAGAACATAGTTCTGTTAACAATGATAGCAAATCCAACAATGCTAACAAATTAACAAGTGGGAAACCGCCAAACTAGACTAGCCTATTAACAACACACAGTCTAACAGAGCACAAAAGGCGCCTAACATCTACTAAGTCTATGAACACATGAAAACCAGCACACAGGATACCAATACTAAGTCAAAAAAGGCCAAAGGCCAACGATTGCACCAAATGGCGCAAGTATAAAGCTAACTACACTAATAGCAACTAGGCTAACTGACTAACAATAAAACAGTAACAGTTTTTTTTTCTATTTTAAACTAAACAGAGGCAAAAATTTTGGAAAAAGGTTTAAGTAAATGCAACACAGCCAGAAGCACAACCAAACTCGTCGACACGGCAAACGAGCTCTGGGAATTGTACTGATGCACCACAGGATACCTACCTACCCATGAGCCAACCAGAAGTCTTCCAGCTTGTAAATAGGCCAAGTCAGAGCAGAGGATCAGCTCCAAACCCATATGTAAGAATGAAGGTGAGACAGGACTACAGAACATTTAAAGTTTTGGAATGGCCTAGTAAGAGCCCACACCTAAATCTAATAGAAAATCTGTGGGGTGACCTGAAAAGGGCTGTGCACAAGAAATGCCCTTGCAATCTGAAAAATTTGGAGCATTTTTGCAAGGAAGAGTGGGCAAACACTGCCAAGTCAAGATGTGCCATAGTGATAGACTCCTGCCCAAGAAGACTGAATGCTATAATTAAATTAAAAGCTGCTTCAAAGTATTAGTTTAAGGGTGTGCACACTTATGCGACCAGTGTATTGTACGTTTTTTATTTTGTATATTTTTTCCCACAACAGATTTGTTTGTTTTTCAATTGAATTATACAGGTTAAAGGTCACATTAAAGGTGGGAAAAGTTTTGAAATGATTTATTGTGGTCTCACTTTTTAAATCACAAAAACCTGGCATTTTAACAGGGGTGTTTAAACTTTTTATATCCACTGTACCTGTTTTTTATTCTTCAATTTTATGTTTAAAATATTCATCTCTGACATTGTGATTTGATATGAAGCTGTTCTTAGTATCTCTTACTTCATGATAGTGAAGTTATTAATTAGAATGGATATGTGATTGGTTAGGGCATATATTTAAACTGAATGTGATCGTGTTTCTTTAGTCTGAGGAAGCGGTTGGAAGACCGTGAAAGCGCTCACTCTGTTTAGTTATTTTAATAAAAGTAGCCGTTTTATAGTCTGCCGTGTCGAGACGGTATTTATACATTTTCATGCGTCACTGTTTTATTTTACCGGTCTCAGTACTTGGGTCGTGGATTTTATTACTTAAATTCAACTGAAACGAAGAAAATGTTGGCTAAGCAGGAGTCGTTTTCAAGAAGAGTGGCTTCATAACATAGTGGAGTTAGAAGGCAGAGAGCCTGTAATGAAAATCTTAGATTTCCTATTGCATGAGAGACACTGGAAGGAATACACTATTACTTTTATAAAAGTACAAATAAGCAAATGAACTGGTGTTTCACAGCAGGATTTATTAATTGAAAGGGCACATTGTGTGTATGATCCAAACCCAGCCAAGAACTACATTAAGAAAGATATATTCATACGAGCAAAAATAGTTGCTCCTGACAAAATTGTGACAGAAAGGAAAAAAGTATTAAAACTAGAGGCAACAGAGTGATCGCGAAAAATGACTATTCACTGTACAACAGGTGTCAGATGCAAGGTTTAAACTGCTGCATCAGGCTATCTTTACAATAATTTTCCTGGAGGATCAAATACATTTTTGATGCAGGACATACCAAGGAAATGTTAAACTTTACCTAAGAAAGAGTAACCACAAGTAGAAGGGGACTCTGCTTCGCATTCTTTGGACAACAAAGCCCATACTGAAACTTTGTCAGTGAAATCTTTTCTATCGTTTCAAAGAAAATGCTTGAGAGACCAAATAAAGCACACAAACTTGACTAAAAAAATCAGGAGTACCTTGGACTTGAACGTGAGACAAGGTTGGGAGATAGAGCTGGTCAGGAAGAAGACCAACAACATTAAGATCAGTGAATACATGGGAAACTGTAAAGCATCGATCCCACTAGATTTCTTTGCGAGAAAAAGTGGTTGAGAATGACTGGAATTTTGTTGACTTGATTAAACTTGTGGGTGAACTGTAAAGCACATATCCTAGTTTAAGTCATTAATGTTTACAAAGACCCTAAGTGGAAAGGGATTTTGAAGATTCGTGGGGGGAAGTTTGATAAATAAGGACAGATTAGAATTTTGCATGCAGACCCTTAAGGAGATGAACAACAACAACCATAAACAATACTACATTCATAAAGAAGAATTTAGTTTAAGAACTATGCCAACACAGGAATGGAGAAAGGAGATTTTTGCCAATAAGGATGACTGCAAGTTGGGGGTACAGAAAATATGCAAAATGGAGATGGAATTCACTGGAGAAAGCTGGTAAAGGAACCAAGGTACTGGAAGCAAATAACTAGAAAGGGGAAAAGAACAGAGCAGGTTTAAGACCAAACAAAAATTTGGACTCCAGGTTACAGAATGCCTTCCTTAGCAGGGATAGAGTATAAATAAAGATAAGAGATAGGGCAGTGCTAACTAAAAGACCAGCAATTGTAATTGTTTTTGTTCAAGTGTAGAACAGAAGATGCTGTAAGAAAAGGAATAATTAGTGGGACTATTAACTACTGAATGACAACTATAACACTCAGAAGTTAGAAAAGATTGGCAAGACAAACTGTAATGACAATTTACAAAAGAACAATGGAATATCTGTACTACTCCGAAGTCTAGAAGGCTTAGGATTTTTGCTTTAAAGTGTTTACATAAGCATTTTTATACCAAAAGCTGACTTCTGAGAATTTTTCCTCAGGCAGATAGCAAATGTTGGAGATGCGTTGGGAAAGACAGAGATAACATGACATCGTTTTTTTTAGGAATGTAATGAGTTTGTAGACTTCAAAAATTCCCTACAGAGTACTCGTCAGAAACGCTGTGGGGGCAAATGGCCTCATCTAAGGAAATTATTCTATTGAGCTAGGATACAGGTTCCGAATTACTGGCAAATAGTGAGGCCAGATTGAGTTTAATAATATTGGCTACCAAAAAAGGCAATTACTAGAAAATGGAAATCTAAACCAACTGTACTGAATATTGTTAAGAAATAAAAGAAGAGGAGATGACTTCTTCAGAAAAATGAAAAACTAAAGTACATAGAAATAAATTGAAACTGTGAAAATAACACATGCAAAATAATGTTCAGGGGGAGAAGTGAGGTTTAAGGATTGAGCAAGTCATGTAAATGTTGGAGCAAATCACAAAAAAAAAAAAATAATGTACAGTACATGAAACTGAAAAATGTTAATATGATTCATTTTCTGGATATCTACCTATGTCTTTGGTTGTTGTTGTGTCTTTCGGCTTTTCCCAGTTAGGGGTCGCCACAGCGGAACTCCGGTCAGCTAATGATTGGTAGTTGATTTTTACGTGCCGAGTTACCAGCCCTGACGCACAACCTTCAACGAAGGTACGCCCATTCACGCATGTCTCCATGCAGAAGACACTCTAGCTGAGAATCGAACTGGACAGCGACTTACTGTGAGGCGACAATGCTACCGTAGCACCACCACCGCTTGACGATTCAATAAAGGTGTTTTAAAACAGAGCCCTTATCATATAAATCTTGATCTGTTAAACATTAAGCAAACAAATAAATAAACCTACTGCAAACAACTAAGTTACAATATTCCAAAGAAAGAAACTTACATTCCTTAAACGCTTTGCGTCTAGTTTTTCCTCTTGTTCCTTCCTGCGCTTTTTTTCCTGCAAAATTTCGTCCAACGTTTTCACTTTCCAAGTGTCTTTTTCATCCCCCATTTGAAATTACACCAACAAACTGAAGACAGGAAAGAATACATACATAATTAAAATGGTTTGCCTTTTATTTTAGCCAGCCTCCTAAGAGAATGACCCCTTCTCAGTTACAACAAAGTAATACAATGAGGTTTTTACATACCAGGCAGAGTTAGCTAAAAATTGCATTAAAAAGTCACACAATATTACACATTTGTGCAATAAGTAGATAAAATATGATTCAGTAGGAGCTATGCAACTTAACTTGGCACAAAACAGCCAGAACAGCTGCGTAACATATGGTTCTAGAGAGTGAGACTACTTTTTTTTTAAATCAAACATCAAGAATTACATCCACAGGTACCCTTGCGCACTATGCCCCGGGTTCTACACTAAAACAACAGGAGCAACATATGAGCCAACGGGAGATCAGAACCTCAGAAGCTAGTGATTAGCCTAGCAAATGAGAAATGTACCCACACCCATAAGGGCTTGAAGACTTCTTCCATGAAAGCAGCAAAAGACCAGAGTCACATACTGGTTTCAAAAGAAATATAGGGTCCAAAGAAAAAAATGTCTCAATAAGACACACCTCCCTGGATTACATGAAGAGAGTCATGGTACAGCTCCCAGACTACATCCCAGGCAGACTGGTAGAAGCTTAGTACTGAGCAGAATCCTGCTTCCCCCAAGGATGAGGTCTCAGTACGAATAAAAATAACCGACTTCGATAAGTGACTTAAGTTCTGGTGTCATTCAAAGGGATACAATATTTGTCAGAATGGAAGGATATGATCTACAGGCTATACTGTTTCACCAAGGAAGGTCTGCACCTGTCTCTTCTATGCTTTTGAATATTGACAAAAACGTCGCCCACCCTATAGTGCCTTTTTTAGGCAAGGCAAACCAACATAATGAAACAAAAATACAAGTGTGCTATTGATCAATGCTAGGAGTCTAAACAAGAAACTGCACTCCCTGCAAGCCCTCCTCACCATGAAGGAGGGAGGGGTCTGAGCAGTGAACCAGCTATGGTTTAAATCAGCATACAATACCTCAGCTGTGCAGGCTAAAATGCTTTTCACACATTTAGACCAGTTACTATGCAGGAATGGGAAAATGGTGGAGGTGTCTCAATCTTCATCTAGAAGAGGCTCACATCAAGGCTGATAAAACAGAATGATGCACTAAAGCTTTGTGTCCAACTCATCAGCAAATTCTCTTACCACAGTCTAGTTAACTACAGAACACTCTCTATGACCCAAGAATGCCATACCACCTACTTAAACTGGAGTCACTCAGAATTAAACCCAGTACCATCTTCCTGGATGACTTCAACTACCAAGCTACAGACTGAGAAACATATACCACCTCCAGCAGGCAAGCCCAGAGACTCCTGGACTTTGTTAACAGAAACGTTGTGGGCCATTTAGGCAGAGTGCCCAAAAGGGAAACAATATCCTTGACCATGTCTCCACAAATATAGGGGAATTACGTTCCATCCCTTGTGTAAACACACTCATTCACCAGGTCCATCCATAAAGCAGTCTTTTTCAAAATAAAAATAAAAACAGGGTTCTTCACTGTCTTTGGAACTTTTAGAAATGTTTCCAAGACGAACTTCCTACTTCTATGGGATAACTTGGTAAGTTTCAAATGTCCCCAAAACTAGAAAATGGTAACTGCTTATGCAGAAATGTATACCGCTAACTTATAAGGGTAACGTTATCACCTCACAGCAAGAGGTTCTCCGGTTCGATTCTCGGTTCGGGTGCCTTCTGTACGGGAGTCTGCATGTCCTCCCCACATTTGTGTGGGTTTCCTCCGGGTACTCTGGTTTCCTCCCACATTCCAAAGACATGCATCTGGAGTGTTTCTCCCCGGGCCTCTGCTGAAAAAAGGCTCTGTCCCAGTCAGACTTTCCCAATCAAATGTTAAATAAATAAATTATATCAGCATGTAGACAACTGCAAAGAAGCAGGTGCACCCAGCAGAAACAAGTGCAGGGCGAACCCAAAAAAACAAACCTTCCTGGTAGGAGCTCAATGTCAATGAGCTTTATAACAAAAGTGTGGCCAAAATTAAGAAGTGTAACCCAAGCATGTTAGAAATCCCATCATTAAATTAAATTAAACAACTCAGGAGTCTAATTTAAACCACCAAGGCCAAATCTGAGGCAAAAATTTCCACCCAGGCCAATGACAGCCACAAGACCTTCTTCAGCTATGTCTGTAATCTCAATAGGGCTGCACAACAGTGCACTGAGCAGATTGTGACCACCACTACACTACACTGAAGCTGAAGATATAGCAAACCTGCTGTCAGATAAATTCAGCTTCCAACTACATCCTCCTCTCTCCACTGAATATCTCACAAGAAATATCATTAAAGGAAAACTCCACCCTAGAACAAAAAAAAAAATCATTTTTTTTCACTCTGTATTTGTTTCCTGACCTATTTTAACAACTCAAAATCACTCTTAAGCGCTTTATTTGTAATTTTAGCCTGTTTTCCACAACATGGCTACCAATGGGGTTTGATGCATCAATGTGATCTTGTTCTCCCTCAACCCCTTCTCTTTCCCATAATGCTTTGTATGACTCATGCCAGACATAAGGAAAAAACTTTGAATTCCCATGCCATTGGCAAATAATGGGATTTGTGTGAGTCACTGTTATTTTCTTTACCCTCTGAAAAAGGACTGCTTCTTTTCTGTCGCTAATCATCTTCATTTATGTTTGGCTCAGACCTTGTTTTATATTATACTTAGAAGTTATCCAGCTACCCCTATCAACACTAAGTGAATGGAGAACAACAAGAGTAATTTCCCTCCATAAGGAAGGCCTATCCAACAACCCAGTTAACTACTTGTTCACAAGTCTGACCAGTCACATATGTAAAACCATGGATAGCCTTATCATTGAATAAGCAATAAGGACACAGGAAACCTCCAAACACTGGACTCATCCCAGTTTGGTTTCATCTTAGGCAGATCATGCTTACTTAACCTAGTGGACTTGTCATCAAAGCAATAGAGGGCAAGACAGTACACACCACCTACCTAGACCTGGCCAAACCTTTTGACACAATATCCCACTCAGGCATTGTAGAAAAGCTTACTAAATTAGGAATAATCTCATACTTCATGCACTGGATTGCAAACTGGTTCAAAGTCAAGACACAAAATCAAGACGGGGAAGCTACCTCTACAAAAAGACTACTCATAGTGGAGTCCCACAAGGCTCAGTGCTGGAACCACTCCTGTTTAACATTTACTTCTCAAATGTCCAATCAAATGTCAATGGTCTCTGGTTGACCAAGTCTGCGAATGACTGCAAGTTGAGAAGAAGCCGTGAATCCCCCGCCAAAAAAATTCAGCCATTTCCAGGAGGGCTTGTCTCAAACAAATAACTGGTGTCAGAAGCATGGACTAAAGCAAATACCAAATGTTACATTACTGTATCCTTTAGGAAACCACTACAGTAACAATACAACCCTAACAGCCTACACCGTAATCAGACATTTAAGAACATATATAGACAGTGACCTAGAATCCACCCAACAACTGTCCACGGTTATGAGAAGTCCGTCTATACTGCATAGCTTCCAGGCAAAGGGGAAGCACCTGGGTCCAGAGATGTCAATATCCCACTGTATTCAGCCCTCATCAGGCCCATCACTTATAATAATGCCCCTTTTGGAATGTATGTGCCTAAACATATGCAACTAGAGCATCTATAGAGGTCCCTCACAAAGTGGATACAGGGACTAAAACACAATGACCTACACAGACCAACTCAAAGCCCTATTACTCTATTCAGTCTCTTATAGACTACTGACAGGTTATCTCTGCCCTGCTTATAAGGCATCCTCTGACCCAGTACTAATAGAGTTACAGGTGTGTACTAGGCTAACAACTACTGGGGCCTTTTTAAGCTTAGTCATGCATTCAAATTTGACAAGTTCTGGTACCCTTGGTAGTGTAACCAGGGGCTTGGGAGATTAAACATTTACAAGTAGGAGCCTGGGAGATAAACCTGTTGCTCATCAGCAAGTCAAAAGGCATCAGAAATACCCAATCCAGAGAAAGAAATCAACCTCTTCTACAACATAAACAAAACAGTTTGGAAGGAGAGATACATACACCAGAAGATCCCACTACTCTGGAATGTCAGTATATAACAAAGATCACCCATATTCAAATACAACATAGGCCAATGCACAATAAAGAAATCTACCCCCAAGACAGGCTTCTGTGCTACTAATGGACAGAAGCAACTTTTAAATGCCCTATCCTGCAGCAGGGTCCCTACTCAATAATCAATGGTATGGCTCCAGAAGTATTCATTCACTAATGGGAAGTATAGGAATAAAAATCATGGTAAGGGTAATTTGAACATCTAATAGTATATCAGGGATAGGCTTAAAATGGCCCTTCACACGGAAAATGAAAGATTTAGCTCTGTCAAGATAGTAACAGAGTTGTCTGTGAACATCCACAGTATGGAATATCCCTTTTCACTCATTTTTAGGTTCAGGAAAGACGGGGAGATTGTTAGTTTGGCTTAAAGTACACTTGGACACTGCTTTAACCATAAAAAAGGACTGGTTCTCACAGAAACCCTGTTTTTGTGGAAAATAAGATAAGAGTTGACTCACCGCAAGAGCTTGAAACTCGGGATACCCTTCTTGCAGAGGTCAGAGCAATCAGTAAAACTGTTTTCTATATCAAGATCCTCAAGTCAGCCAGGTTTAGCTGGTTCAAATGGAGCAGATGTAAGCTTCTCCAATACAAAATTAAGAGACCAAGGAGGGGCTTTACATCCACAGAAAACAGGTGCCTAAAAGGAATTAAGACCCTGTCATTCAGGCAGTCAACTGAAGTTGACTGATGTTGAACTTTATAAAACACCCCACTCATTCTTGCACGAGCAAATACAGTCGGACAGAAAACTTGTGGTAACTGCCCCTGGCGATTTCCAAAAGAAGGGAGAAACATGGTTGCCTGGGCCAGAAGGGAGTCAACACAATGGTATTTGGGGATTTCTTCAGAATCTTCAGCAGTACCCTGGATATTAGTAGAAAGGGTTGAAAGGCATATAGGAACGCTCTTTTCCGAAGAAGAGAAAAGGCATCTGTTTTCCAGGCCTCACTGTATGGAGTGCTGGAGAATTATCTTGCCAGCTGATTGTTCAGGAAGGGGGGGGGGGGAGAGACTACTTGAGGAACTCTGCACAGATGAATCAAATCTTGGAAGACTCCCTAATCTAATTTCCATTCATGAGGAACTATACTTGCCCTGCTCAGCCTGTCTGCCACACAATTCTGCTCTGTCATAATGTAGGATGCCTGCAGAATGAGACTGTGCATCTCTTTCATATTTAAGTGCTTGCATCTGTCCTTGGTGTCCCATACACAATACACTTTTGTCCCTCCAAGAACTGCTCCCCATGCAAAGTCTCACACATATGTGGTAACGGACTGCGTTGAAACAAGGAGAGAGAGAAGGGGGGGTCCTGGACTTACGCATATCTGTTGTTATTGTCAAGTGATTTCTCTTTTGACAAACCTCAGCAGTGGGATCTGAAAAGACAAGGGGGTGCTGGTGCTAGGACCAAAGAGGCTTCAGATAAATGTATCTTTCTCATGTGGAGTCTTGCCACGGTATCATGAGAATCATAATATCCATAAGACCCAAAATCCTGATGTATTCCCTCTCAGTGACGGAAGTCTGAGTGAAAAACCCTAGAAAAAGACCTAGATACAGATCTATTTTTTCCTGTGGAAGAAAAGCTCTTTGAACTGTGGTGTTCTAGTTGACATCCCAAACATCACAATCCTGGGAGGAGTCATGAAAAACTTTTGAATGTTTTCTTGGAATCCCAGCTTGTGTAAGACATCTCTTTCCCCAAGGACGAGATTCCTTACACTTTGGAAAAGACTCTGCAAAGATAAGCAAGTTGTCTAAATATGGAAAAATCTTGAAACCTTGTGGCCTGCAATGAGCTATAACTGAAGGGAGACACATTGTGAACACTCCTGATGCAGTGAACAGTCCAAAGGGTAAAATAAAGAACTGAATGTGGATCCAGACACACAAAACCTTAAGAAACTCCTAAAGTCTGGGTGAATAGGAATGTGATAAGCATCTTTTAAATCTAATGTTAACAAGAAATCTGTATGAGGAAGACAACATAACAGGTTGTGAAGTGACATCATTTTGAATTTGAGCACTATCACAACCAGGTCTGGGAAAGAAAGATCTGGAACTGAACTCAAGCATTTTCTTTCTTTGGCACTAAAAACATCCTCAAATAAAACTCCTTTCCAACCTGGGAAAAGGAAACTGTTTCTATCACTCCCTGGGGCAGCATGTAATGAAGGACAGGTGGAAACAAGAGAGTATGGTCTGCAGGATGAGAAATTACCCCTGGAAAGAAGGAATGTCCTCCCACTGCCAAATGTAACCTTGATGAATGAATGCTCTTCAGAGCACATTTGTCTGACACCATCTGTTGCCAAACAGACAAGTGGAGATTCAGGCTTTCTGGAAGGATAAAAAAGTGCTATCAGTGTGGGAGGGGCTAACAAAGTCTCTTAATCATTCTAACTTACTGAACTGTCTTGTTTTTTGAAAGTTCATAGGATCATATGAGATTAACAGCTTCGGGGCCCTTACAAGCCTAGCCAAGAGTTTATCCCCCAAAAAGAAACCACAATCAGTGCCTGACACCCCTGTCAATGAGGGACACAGACGGAACCCCTAGGACAAATCTGTGGTTGCCCATCCACTCATCAAGATTGCACCTGAAGAGGGTCAGTGACGTACTTTGTTTGATGCGCATGGGGAGTCTATACCAGAGACAGGGCAGCCTCTCAGAGACAAATCTGTCTCTCCAGCAGGTTTTGTTAATGTCACATATTAGATTTAATTTCAGAATACTTCTTGAAAACCCCTTGCGATTTCTTCTTAGACATCTGTATACCTGCACCTTGAGACTGTTTAGTTTATTTATTACCAAAACTGGATGAGGAGCTACAAGAATCTCTTAGAAAATTTGGAAGAGGAGGGCTGGAAAACCTTAAGAGATTCCCTGTTATCAGCTTACTCCTTTTATTATACTTTTTTTTATCATGTGTGCAGCAGTGGGGCCAAAAACTAAAATGGCTAGCTAATGGAGAATTTACATATTAGTCATAGAAGACTCAATTGTGAGACACACAGATGCGCTTCTCACCAGGGTGGATAAGGAGAAAGTCACAGTTAGTTGTCTGTCAGGTGCCAGAATCCACCACATCACATACGCACTCAAGTCTCTCAACAACAGAGTACTGTTATGACTCTGTCATAGTCCATGTTGGAGTGAATAACTTGAGACGTACCTCCCTGGACTATATGAAGAGAGACATAATTGAGCTCGCTGATTATGTGTCCCAGGCAGGTTTTGCTCCTAGCCTTAAGCAGCATTCTGCCGTCACCCAGAATGATGCCTCAATACAAACAGAAAATGATTGAGTTTAACAATTGGCTTAGTTTCTGGTGTCATTCCAGGGGAATCCAGTACCCGACAGCCTGGGAAGATATGATCGACAGACCACGATGCTTTGACAGAGATGGCCTGCATCAGTCTCACCTAACCTTCAGGCTTCTGGCAAAGGCTCTTGCCTCCACCATAGTGCCTTTTTTTAGGAAAAGTCCTGAAACCTGGTTCAAAGCTGCGGAGAGCACCCCATCCTTACCTGGTTACTCATCCTATCATATATTCAGACCCCAAACTGTGGGCAGTAAAGCCAAAGGAGGTGGAGTTTTAATATACATTAAAGACACACACACCTCCAGGCTGGTCAAACAGTATGACATACAGGAGACACTCCAAGTGCAGTTAACCATCGACAAGACTCCTATTCAAATCATAGCTGGCTACCAGCCCCCAAATCTGACTCGAGATGCCCAATCCTCCTATTTGGACTTGTTCAAATCTATCAAGATTCAACCCTTTACCCTGATCCTGGGTGACTTTAACTTCTCAAACATAGATTAGAAGAACTACTCATGCCAGAACACAAATGCCCAGAGATTCCTTGATTCTGTCAATGCAAATGCCTTGGAACATCTATTCGAAACCCCCACAAGATGTGATAATATCTAGAAATTGGTATTAACCAACATGAGTAACCACTGCAGCATCCCTATAGTATCATCCTCCCTGGTAAGATCCGACTATAAAGCAGTCACTTTCAAAGTCACCATCTCCACCAACCCGCCTCTAGCTAGGATCAGACATAAAAACGTCTCCAAAGCTGATTACAGCTTCCTGAGTGATGGTATAAACAGCTTCACAGCCCCCTTCTCCTCTACAAGAATTGGCACCAATATCCAAAACTACACCAAAGCACTATACCAGCATTTATATAGATGAATGGAATCAGGAATACCTGACAGGACTAAATCATCCTCCACAAGAAAAAGAGTAAACCTCTCTGGTGGACATCTGCAAAACTCTATAACAAAAGGTAAAATTGCTGTCCAAGACCAAGACGGAGTAGGTGCTCTATTGGAAGTAATGTCTCCTTAGCCTGAACAAGCAAATAAGAGCACTAGTGAAATCCTCCAAAGCAAACTCAGAGTCCTAATTGGCCACATCTGCAAGAGACAATCATAAGGTCTTCTTCACATATGTCCAAAATCTCAAAGGAAGCACCCAGATCTGTTCAGAACTGGTGGTCAAGGACACCACATATACAAATGCCACAGATATAACAAACCTGCTGGCTGACAGATTCAGCGAAAACTTCGCCCCTCTGTCCCCCTATCAGTAAATCAGGACCATCCACAGTACCTGCCCCATTCCCCTTATATCTAGGGAACAGGCCATCACTGCTCTCTCAAAGGCAAAAAAATATAGCCTCCATGGGACCCGGTAACATACAGTAC
This sequence comes from Protopterus annectens, assembly GCF_019279795.1. Classification (NCBI taxonomy): domain Eukaryota; kingdom Metazoa; phylum Chordata; order Ceratodontiformes; family Protopteridae; genus Protopterus; species Protopterus annectens. The sequence continues at coordinate 1,705,723,549 of NC_056728.1, read as the reverse complement.
AGTTGTGTACACTTACCATAAATGTAGATGTTCGAGTGTATTCACTGTTGCAGTCATTACATTTGGGTAATCTACTGGCAGGTTGCCCTCAGTCAGCCTGAATAACAAAGTCTTGGGTCCTGCATCAGTTGCTGTCTCCTCTTCCATGACGTCAGGTTGTCAGGGGTATAAAACATGCAGCCGATGCCATTTTATTCAGTTTTTCTTGCCCCAAATGTCAGGTGCCCCCAAAATGGGGAGCAAAAAATATATAAATAAACAGTAAATATATGAATGCACTTTTAGAAACATATACTTTACCTTCGACTAAAAGCAAATACACCACAAAGGCTTTTGAGTATAGTGAAGGAAAGAAAAGGTATAGAATGGGGGATGGCGGGTGGGTAACCCGGACTGCAACAGTGAATACACTCGAACATCTACATTTATGGCAAGTGTACACAACTGTACTATGTTCTTCAGGTTTCACTGTTGTAGTCATTACATTTGAGTAGAATCCCAAATCTATGGATGGGAGGATGGAACTAAACAGCATTAGGAGCAGCAATAAGGCCCTGCAGGACTGCAGTGGCAAAGCCTGCCCTGCATTTAGAGAAAAGAGAGGTAAATTATAATGCTTTGTGAAGGTATGAACAGAGCTCCAATTAGCAGCTTCTAGAATGTCTTTGGTTGGGACCCCTCTGAGAAAAGCTGCTGAAGTAGAGGCAGCCCTGGTGGAATGTGATCTGATCCCCTTGGGCACAGATTTACCATGGTGCAAATAGAAATGAATGCAGTGGCTTATCCATTTAGAAATAGTCTGCTTTGATATAGCCTTCCAGTCTGATCCTGCAGCAAATGCTACCAGTAGTTGCTCAGACTTTCTTAGAGATTTGGTCCTGTTTAAGTAGAATCTTAGTTGTCTGTGTACATCCAATGAATGCAGAATCTGCTCCCCCTTGTTCTGTGGATTTGGGTAAAAAGTTGGCAGGTGAATGGTCTGGTTAAGAGCCGCACTGGATACCACCTTAGGCATAAAAGAAGGATTGGTCCTGAGGGCCACCCGTCCGGGTAAAATATAATGAAAGGCTCCACTGCCATGAGAGCCTGTAATTCTGAAACCCTTCTTGCTGAAGGGACTGCCAAAAGAAAAGCTGTTTTCCAGGATAGAAGTTTTATATCTGCAGTAGCTGCTGGTTCAAAAGGAGGCAGGGTGAGTTTTTCCAGCACAAAATTGAGGTCCCATGCAGGAGTTGGTGCTCTCCTGGGAGGCCTTACAATTTTGGCCCCTCTAAGATACTGCTTAAGCAGTAGATGAGAAAAGACGGGAGGCTCTGTGTTGTAATAAGGGGAGATGGCAGAGGCATGGATTTTTATTGAAGAAAAAGATAGGCCCTTGTCGAGCATCTCAGTTAAGCATTGTAAAATCTGAGGAATATTGGGCTTTGCTGTGTCTATTCCTTGTGCTTGGTTCTAAGCACAGAATCTCTTCCATTTATCAGCATAAGATTTTCTAGTATGCAAAGTCTCTCCAAAAGAGTAATCCTCAGGAGGAGATGCAGATGGGATGGATTCCTCTGCATTAGAATCCTCATAGGGTGGAACAGAAACTTCCTGATCAGAAGAGGAATCAGAAGAAATGGAAACCTGATCTGAAGATTCATAATCAGTGCTTTGCCTAGGCCTCTTAGCAGAGGGGGGGGGGGATTGGGAACCCCTATCAAGGTAATTAAATCCTCAGCTATTTTGATCATCTGTTTTTTAGGCATAGGGGGCCTGAGCACATGGCTCATGAGTCGGTTTTTTAGACATAAAAGTTGTTTTTGACCTTGTTTTTGTTGCTGGCGTCGGATTAATATAAAAATGTTGAGGCCTGAAAACACCTTCAGAAGCCGATGCCTGCTCAGCGGTTCCAGACCCATCCAAGGGAGAGACATTCGTGGGTTCAATACTCAGAATCCCGCTGCATACCAGACTCTGAATGGGTCTCAGTAGAGACCTGTGACTCAAACGTAGCAGGTATCAGGGGCTGCAAAAGCGCCTGAGTACCGGCGAACTGGCGACTGGCTTAGGAGAAGCTTTGTCGTCGGTTTTGGACTTCGATGGGCTTTTTCCTTGCATTTTTTGTGAACTCCGGTAGTCGGATTGCTAACCGATGACATTTCAGGATAGTTAAATCTTGAACAAAAATATTTAGAAGCAAAAATATACCGACACTTAATAGTGCGTTGGTTAAATCTAGCACAAAACCAACAGCAAGGCACGTTGTGATCAGGGCCTAGGCAAGGAATACAGTACAAATTAAAATCCTTATGAGGTATTTGCTTCCCACAAGTAATGCAATTATTGACTTTTACTGACATCTGTAAGGAGCAAAAAAAAGTTTCCCCAACAGGGTACTTCGCTTTAGTTTGAAGACTTCGGTTCTGAAACTCAAATACGAAAATTTCAGGAGTCGGCCGACCTGCACTTGCGAACTGCTTCTGCTTCGGGCACCGCACAGCAAAAAAGACAGAATAAAATGGCATCGGCTGCATGTTTTATACCCCTGACGACCTGACGTCATGGAAGAGGAGACAGCAACTGACGCAGGACCCAAGACTTTGTTATTCAGGCTGACTGAGGGCAACCTGCCAGCAGATTACCCAAATGTAATGACTGCAACAGTGAAACACAAAGAACTTCTGGCTGCATCCTACGTGAACTCCGACAGGAACCTGCAGCATCATTAGGCACCCTATTCAACCAAAGCCTGAGTACCGGCTTTGTCCCAGCTGAGTGGAGGACAGCCACTGTCATCCCTTTACACAAGGGTCTATAATTTCCCGGATTGGTGGACGCTCCACCCATCAGCCTAACTAGCCTGATCTGCAAGGCCAGAGAACGGATTATCATGGACCTCATTAACAAGGACATTGTGTGGGATTGTGTTTGGAGGTTGCCAGTTTGACTTTGTCAAGGGGAGGTCACGTCTGCTAAATTTGGTCGACTTCTTTGAGACAGTCACCAAAGCCATGTACGAGGGGAAGACTGTGCACAACACCTACCTTAACCTGACCAAAGCCTTTGACACTATTCCCCACTCGGGCATAAGAGGTAAAATCTCTCAACTAGGCATCAATCCGTATGTTACCAGATGGGTAGCAAATTAGCTCACTGACAGACCCCCACCTAGTCAAAATAGGGGAAGCTACCTCAAGCAGTAGACCCGTTACAAGTGGCGTACCCCAGGGTTCGGTCTTGGGGCCTGTTATTTGAGCTATACTTTTCTGAGGTGTAGGCCAAAACCAGTCGGCTATGGCTGACTAAGTTTGCAGATGACTGCAAGCTGGTTGCATCATCAATTCCCCTAGTGATGTAGACATCCTCCAAGAGGGTCTCACTCAGAGAAATGACTGGTGCCAGAAACATGGCCTCAAGCTGAATACCAAAAAACATATCATTATTCCCTTTGGGAAGAGCGATGTCCCCCAACATTATCATATTAATAACAATGTCCTAAGCACCCAATCAGTCGTGAGGGATTTGGGAACCCAGATTGATAGCAACCTGACTTTTGACCACCATGTTACTTCCGTTGTACAGAAAACCTTCTACATGGCCCACCTCATAAGTAAGGGCATCTAATCCAGGTTACAAAGAGGTCATAACATCGCTATATTCTTCCCTTATAAGGTCCGTTATTGAGTACAACGCATCTTGTGGCATGTACCTTGCAAAGTACATGCAGCAGCTAGAGAGACCACAGAGGCTCCTCACCAAGAGAACCCAGGGACTCAAACACCTACCATAAACAGGGTAAAAGCCCAGTTTCTTACAGACTCCTCAGAGGTGACCTGTCTGGCATACAAGGTGATCACGGACGATGCTACCAATCCTGACTTCCTGGGTTCTGTCTGTGGGCAGAACCCAGGAAGTCAGGATTGGTGGTACTACCTCCACTTAGAGAACAGTCACTACTTAGATGCCTCAGGGCTCCATGCTGGGACCGCTCCCATTTGGCATCTATTTCTCTGAGGTAAAGGCTAATGTCAAGGGCCTTTGGATGACCAAGTTCACAGATGACTGCAAGCTGGGAGCTATGACAGACTCCCTCCCCATGACACAAACATCTTACAAGAGAGTCTAACACAGACAAATGTCTGCTGCCAAAGTCACCGAGTAAAACTCAATGCAAAGAAATACATTATAGTGCCTTTTGGGAAAACTGCCACCAAGTCTAATTACTCCATCGATAAGTCATCCCTAACAGTTGACCCAGTAATCAGGGATCTAGGAACACATGTACAGTAATCTGGTCTTTGACCAAGATGTGGCCAAGGTAGTAAGAAAATCATTCCATGTCACCCAACTTATAAGGGCATGGCATCCAGGTCAAAGGAAGTCACGATGCCACTTTACTCAGCCCTTATCAGACCCATCATTGAGTATAATGCCCCATTTGGAATGCACCCAACCAGATGTATAAACAGCTGGAACAACCACAAAGGTTCCCCTTCCAGGATAATCCAGAGTATAAACACAATGTCCTTTACAGATCGCCTTAAAGCCCTCTCTCTATATACCCTTATTTCCTACAGGTTACCAACAGGCAATCTATGCCAGGTATAGAAGACATCCTCATATCCATCTCTGATGGACCTTTTGCACAGCCAGAAAATAAAGAGCAAACAGCATAGAAGACATCCACGGATCCATCTCTGATGAACCTTTTGCACATCCACAAAATGAACAGCATAGAGGGCATACTCAAATCCATCTCTGAAGGACCTTTTGCACATCCACAAAATGAACAGCATCAGAACCACTAGATCCAAGGATTCAAATTTTGCTTCTGACGTAAGCAAGACATGGTGGCGAGATGACAGATGTCTCTTAAATAATCCCCATGAACTGGAATAGGCCCCTATCCATGTGACACAGAGCCCATTCCCAAGTGTGACCCTGACCATAGCAGGAGAAAATCACAAATCCACTCCTGATCTGGCTTCCATGTCTTTGATAGACATAGGCAGACAGTAATGCCCAAACACACCCCACCACATGACATCTAGAAAACTTCCTAATGAATATTACCCCCGCTCCTAATTAACATCTATGACACACAGGGACACAAACAGGCTGGACTGCATGGATAGGCTCAAGTCCCTGGTGGTCGTTAATCTAGTATATACCTATGAACATGTGTGTGTCTTATAAACAAAAGTCCCATGTTTAATCAGAGCTGCTCAATGTTTGGCTATGATGCCAGAGACTTTTGCTTACATCTGAAGACATCCTTTGCAAGGAAACCAAAATTAAATATTATTTTACACTTTCATTACATGTTTTTCATTACACTGTGAAAGATTTCTGTGCCATTTATTTTTTCCCACTTCTGCATTTAAATATACTGTATCTCCTGATGTCCTTCCATATCACTGTTACAGAAAGGATGTTCCATCCTGGGTAGCCCATTGCTCGGTCAGTATAAATAACTTACAAGATATCATGTTTGCACTGTATGTCACATTTATGTTCCCTGCACAGAACGTACGGCATACAAGCGATGCACACACACAACTAAACTAGAACTTCTTTTGCCACCAGTTCGAATGCCGTTTTTGCCAGTTGGTTTGATTGCTTTGTTGCTGTACACAATATTTAGCAACACCAGATAAGTGCCCCGTTGTGGTTAATTTTTATTTTAATTTCTTGGTTTTGTATTTTATATTGCTACCTAGAGTCCCTGTCATCCAAGATGGGAAAATGTCAGTGTGGGAGGAGGATTCCCCATAAGGATAATCACAAACAATATCTGAGAGCGTCCCACGACCATACCTCTTTTAGTATCTGTAATGCATTTGTGCCCAAGACACTCAAAAACATTTGTCTTCCCTGGCCATTTATCCTGAAAACCAATGGCTTAGACAGTTAGCCTGGGCTACAATGGCAGTATCCTTTAACCCTGGGATACTCCTATTTGGTAAGAAGGCGGCCGAGAAGTCTCAGACTGATTCTTTAACTGTCCAGCCTCCACCGGATGTCCCTCTAGAAGCAGATAATGGCTTTGTACGTTGTTCGGTTTACATCAGATTCCTCTGCCTCGACCCCGAAGGCCAGCATGGATCAGTCTTTTCACACTTCCTCCAAGGCTTTACAGGTGTCCACTCTTGATGTCAAGTGGGAACTGCAGTTGGTTATCTCTGTAGGTCCTAGATGGATTCTGCAGATATTGGTCAGGGAGGAAGTGCCAAGTTTTCTTCTGGAATCTCGACAAGGGTTGGAAAATCCGGTACTTGTTACAGCTGATGCCCCTTCTAAGAAAAGAAAAACTGAAGCATGTTTTGATCTGACCTATGGATCCACAAAGGGAACAGCAAGAGTTTACTCAGGGCTCGTCCTCTGCCTTAATGGCCCTGAAGCCTCCTTAAGGAGTTTCAGTATCCATTCCTCGTTAAACCTCTATCCCTTCTAAATGGTTTAGGGAACCAGATTCCTAGGATGAGGACTTCCTGTCTGGTGAGGGGTCCGTCTCCTATTCCTCACAGATGCCTTCTCCTTTGGCTTATGGTTCTAATGAAGAGCAGTCTCTCCTTTCAAGGAATTGTCCTTTAAGGTCACAATTGCTAGGATGGTAGAATTTGTTAAGTGGGATTCTTATCAAGTGTCGGATACTCAGAAAAGATACTACGAGTTATTTCAGATAGGTACTCCTAAACCATCGGCAGTTCCTCCAGTGCTGGCTGCCTTGTTAGATACTTTCATTGTTGTTTCCAAGTCTCCCAATTCTCAGCCTCCTAATCCTAAGAAACCTGACAGACAATCTTCTGGAACATTATAGAACCCATTTTTATTTAAATGGCCATCTGCTGATACTGCTGTGGTGTCAGTCTTCTGACAAGCCTTCTAAACCTTTACCCTCTTCCAAAGTTTTGCCTTCTGATAAGGATAGCAAGGCAAAGGAGAGGATTGGCAAGAAAATTTACACTGCTTCTACTTTGACCTTTAGGACCATTAATTACCACACCCACAAGACCAGGTATGCTCCAGCCTGGACTGCTCAAGCTTGTCAGGTTATCTTTGCCCTCCCTGATTCTGCTGGCAAATCCTTTGCCTTACCTTTTTTAGGTTCTGCTTTTCAAGTGGCTCTCCACTCTATTAAGTGTAGCTATAAAGCTGCTGATGCCTTTGCTAGGGCTGCGGCTTTTGGGTCCATCATGAGGCGTTATTCTTGGCTTCATCTCCATTCTCTTCCAGAGACGTTAAGGCCAAGATGTTGGATGCTCCTTTGGATAATATTCATCTTTTAGGGACTACTGCTGCTGCTGACATGTTTAAGTCTCTTCAAGAGAAAGCCAAAACCTTGCAAGACCTCAAACATATTTTTGTCTCTCCTATCGCCAAGTTCCAGAGGAATTATCCTTCCAAGTCTGCTTTTGTTTGCAGTCATCCCCACCAGGTCTCTAAGGGCAGGAAGGGTGGGAGGCAGGCACCCTCGGTTAAGATTTCTGTTGCCCAGAAGCCTGCTTTATCTGATAAGCCTGCTTCTTTTTGACGATTCACCCCCCTCTGCCTTTAGGCCAGGTTACTTTTACTTTGTCCCTTCTGCCTCCCTTTGTCTTTCAAACTGGAGTCTCATCACTTCAGACTCTTGGGTTCTACCATCCATCAAAATTACTTCAAGGTATGGAAATCTCTCCTTTTTTTCTGGGATTCCTCAATCTCCTCTACAACAACTTCCTCATTTCCCAGAGGTTCAAGTGTCCCTGTTGAACCAGGGGACCATTCAACCTATTCCCCCTCAACCCAAGTGGGAAGGGTTTTTTATTCCAGGATGTTCCTAGTTCCTTGAAAGAAGGGCACTTGGGAGACCTATTTTGGATCTCTCTTGGCTCAACACCTTTCTCGAGATCTCTTCTTTTCAGATGCTTACTCTTCAAACTCTATTTCCTCATTTTATTACCCCAGGCTTTTCTGGTGTCCTTGGATCTGAAAGATACTTACCTTCATATCCCTATTCACCCTCTCTTCAGGAAGTTTTTATGTTTCTATGCGTCTTCCTCTCATTTTTTCAGTTCTCTGCTTTGCCCTTTGGCCTCTCTACTGCCCTAAGGGAGTTCACAAAATGCATAGCTCCTGTGATTGCCTTCTGCAGGCTCCAAGGCAATCAGATTTTTTTCTAATCTAGATGACCTGTTGCTTCAGCACCTTCTCCCAGTCAACTGTTGCAGGATCTGCATTGTACCATCTCTCTTCTCCAAAGTCTTGGGTTTACTATCAACTTCCAAAAGTCCGTCTTGACTCCCTCTCAGCATCATGTGCATCTGGGATGCAGGATTTAGACGTTGCTAATGTTGGCCTCTTTTCTGCCTCCAAAGGTATTGTCTTTGACAGCTTTCTTTCAGTCTCTTCTTCCTCGGAATGCCATGCCAGCCAGGGAGTTTTTTCGGGCCCTGTGATTTCTGGTCTCTTCTGTTTCAATGACTCCTCTTGCCAGACTGCACATGCAGAAGCTTCAGTGGTACCTCAAGTTGGTTTGGCTGCAGCATAGTCACCCTCTGACTTTCACTGTACCTATCCTTCCCTTTCTCAAGAAGGAGTTTGAGTGGTGGATTAGACAGTTCACTCTCAACCCAGGCCAGCCCTTTCAGCCTGCAGTCCTTTCTCAAGAGCCATTTACAGATGCTTTAGACATGGGGTGAGGAGCATATCTTGGTCACCTGAATGTTCAGGGTCTTTGGCCTCCCCATCAGAAGTCAAACCATATCAACAAAGAGAGGAGGGCTCTGATTCTGGCTTTTCATCCCATGTTCTCTCCAGGCCCCTTGAAGGTATACACAGACAGCACTGCAGTGATGTGGTATGTCAATAAGCATGGGGGGGGGGGAGTACAAAATCTTAACACCTCTACAGGATGGTGCTTCAGGCTTGGGAAGTGGTATTCCTCAGGTACATCTTTCCGTCTTCCCTCTGAACAAGCAGCTTCCTCTATTCTGTTCCAGAATGTCATGCCATCTGGCCTGGGAGACGGACACCTTTTCCTTTCCTTGGAAGGGCCTCCTTGGAAGGGAAGGTTTTTTTATGCTTTCCCTCCTGTTCCTCTACTTCCAAGAGTCCTGCAAAAGATTCAACTGAACTCACCAAAAATCTTGCTACTGACTCCCTTTTGGCAGAGACAACACTGGTTCTCCTTCTTAATGCACCTGGCTAGGGGCAATCACCACAAGTTACCTAACCTGTCGGATTTCCTCACACAAGCAAGGGATCTCTCATCCATCCCAACTTGTCCACTCTGCAACAGACATTGTGGGTGAGTTTTGATCCCTTTCATACACCTCTTTTCTGAGGACATGCTCAGGGTTTTTACAAGAGGCAAGGAAACCCTCAACCAGAAAATCATGCATGTCCAAATGAAAGACATTTTCGGTCTGGTGCCATGCTCGTAACCAGGACCCTTTTTCAGTGGGGGTCCCCCACTGACCCTCTCTTATTTGTGCGAGTTGCTCCAGTCTGGCTTGGCCTTTTCTACTGTGGAGACCCATTTGTTAGCCATTTCTGCTTGTCTGCCCTTGAACCCTCCTTTGACTTCTCATTTTGAAGTTAAGCAATTTCTTAAAGGCATCCTGCATATTTTCTTCCAAGAAAGCCTATTCCTCCTCTTTGGGACCTTAGTTTTGTTTTGGAAAAATTGAATCAGGCTCCTTTTCAGCCTGCATATTCTACTTCTTTGCAACATTGTACCTGGAAGACTGTTTTGTTGCCGGCTCTTCTGCTTGGAGGGTTTCTGAGCTCCGGGCCCTTATGCCATTCTTCCTTTTTTTTGTTTTTTCATAGGGACAGGGTACCCCTTTGTACTAATCCTATGCCCAAAATAGTCAATGAGTTGCCCTTGAATCAGTCAGTACAACTCCCTTCCTTTTTACCTTCTCTTCAGTCTGCTACTGAGAGGGTCCTGCATACCTTAGATTTGCACAGACAGCTCAGGTGTTATTTGGATAAAACCAGGACTATTTGCAAGTCTAATCAGTTTTCTTGTTTCTTTTCATCCCACGTCTTTGGGTTTCGCTGTTTCTAAGCAAACCATCTGCTCTGGGATATCCAAGGGCATTCCCTTTTCTTATTCTTTTCCTGGCAAATCTCTGCTTTTGTTACAGCTCATTCCACTAGAGCTGTTGCCTCTTCTGGTGCCTTCTTCAGGGGGGTGGACACCAATTCCATCCCTGAAGCTGCTACTTGGTCTTCAGTACATACCTTTACTAAACATTACAAGTTGGATGTGGTTTCTAGGGTCACAGCAGGTTTTGCAGAACCCATTATGTGTTGTTTTTATTGAGGTTTCTTCTCAGTCTTTCATGTCACATTCTGTTTCTTGAGCTTTTTTGCTCTCTCTTCTGTAATGAATACTGCACTGCAACAGTGATATGGAAGGATATAGTACAGTAGTGTAAAATCTTACCATAACAGTAGATGGCCTTCTCTTCACTGTTGCAGTATTCGCTACCTCCCTCCAACCCCCCCCCCCTTATTTATTCTGCATTTTTTTCCTTCTGGGTGTGCATGGACTCCTTTTGTCCTATAATGCTGTTCTCTTCTGGGGCAATTCAGTTCTAGGTAGTTGTGCCTGTACGTCCCTGTTACGCCCTACATTCTGTGCTGGGAGCATAAATGTGACATACGGTGGAAACAAGATCTCTTTTAAGCTTATTTATACTGGCCAAGAAATGGGCTGCCAAAGGTAGGACATCTCTTCTGCAACAAATGCTGCAACAGTGAAGACAAGGACAACTATTATTATGGCAATATTTTACACAAATGTACTTTTTTCAGTGCTTTTAGGCATCTGTTTTGTGGTTCTCTAACACATGGGATCCAAACCAGTCATTTTACATTAACAGGGTCAATCTCTGCACTTTTGTGGAGGAGAAGGCAGATTCCACCAGGAATTCCCAGCTTAGACGGATGTAAAGCTTAGTGTGAGCTTACATGATTGCCCTTAAGGCACAACTAGTGTAAAACTTGCTTTCTTCTGTTCGTACATAAGCCTTGTGTGTATGTGTGTGTGTGCTTTCTTCTGTTCGTACATAAGCCTTGTGTGTATGTGTGTGTGTGAAGCAGATCTTCATGCAATGGCGGTTAGTGGTCCCCTGCATATACACAAATCACCAGAAGATGTACTTTCCCTATAAAAAGTAACTCGGAAATTTACCTCGGTCCTGTATTACTATCAGAGCAATTAGTTTGCATGGTGAACAGCACTAGCGCATTTAGTTAGGACTATTTAGGTCTAGATTACATTATTACATCACCAATAACTATCGGTGCTCAAACAGCATCTGGTTTGGGAAATGGGCAGCATCACTGGATAGTTTAGCTATAGATTACACCAAGTAAGCACCCATCCCTCATCTGGTTGCAAACACTGTCCATGTCTTTCCCTTGTATAGCATACATTAGGTCCTGCAACCATGGATAATCACTTTTGTGCTACCTGTGCATCTAGCTTGGTAGACATGGGCATACTGAGACAATGTAACAATTGTTTATGTACAGTGAGAACCACTTAATTGTGGAACACACACACACACACACACACACACACACACACACACACACACACACACACACACACACACCACTTATAAAAGACCAGACAAACAGACCCACATATGCACAGGTTCTCACATTTTACTTATCCAAACCTCAAGCGCCTCTCAGTTGCAGTCCTCAGAAACTCTACATACACACAAACAAGACAAGCCCAACACAACACACACAGCCACATCTGTGTCTCAACTACCAAGCCCATAAGATGTAATACCACAAAACCCAATATTTTGGTCACAGGACGCCCTTTGTAAGGCACACTGATATCTCTTCCACCAGGCTGGACAAGAAGGTCACAGTTAGTTGCCTGTAAGGGGCCAGGATCCCGCAGATCAAGCAAGCACACAGGTCACTAAGTACAAAGTATCAGTACAACTCATTCATAGTCCATGTGGGCATAAATGAATGGAGACGTGCCTCCCTGGACTATATAAAAAGAGAGACATGACTGAGCTCTCAGAATGTGTCTCACAGGCACGTGTGAGCTTAGCACTGAGCAACATTCTACCATCTCCAAGGATGATACCACAACAGCAAGAGAAAGTGACTGACTTTTGTCTTAGCTACTGGTGGCATTCCAAAAGGGTCCAGTATTTGTCAGCCTGGGAAAACATGGTTGACAGGCCACACTGCTTTATCAGTGATGGTCTTCATCTGTCAACACTAAGCTTTTGGATATTGGCCAAAACATTACCCACAACTATAATGCCTTTTTCAGGCACTGACAAACAGACAAAACTTCCCAAATGACAAAATCTACTCTAGATAAGCTAAAGGTGTTACTGCTCAATGTTAGGAGTCTCAACAAGAAAATGCACTCCCTGGAAGCACTCCTCACCTTGGAGGATGCCGACGTCTGTCTAGTTACTGAAACACGGTTGAAAGCCATGGAAAGCACTCTGGCAGTGCACAGCTATATTGCCTTTCATATGTTCCAATCACTCACTGCACATGAAAAGAGCAAAAAGCACACCAAGACTGGTCAAACATTATGACATGCTTGAGCTACTCAATGTCCAACTAACCATGGGAAAACCCATTACCATATTCTTGGTAGCTACAGGTCCCCCACCATGAAGCAGAAAACCAATCCATCATACCTGAAGTTTGTTTATTTATTTATTTAACATTTGTTAACTGGGAAAGTCTGACTTGGAACAAAGCCAATTTTCAGCGGAGGCCCAGTGGAGAAACACTCCAGGTGCAGGTCTTTCCAACGTGGGAGGAAACCGGAGCACCTGGAGGAAACCCACATAAATGCAGGGAGGACATGCAAAGGTCACACAGAAAGCACCCCAGCTAAGAATCGAACCAGAGAACCTGTTGCTGTGAAGCGACAATGCTACTATTACTTGAATCACTCACTATTCAGCCCAATACCAAATACCATACTCATGGGTGATTTTAACTACCCCTTCATTAACTGGAAAAGCATACACAACCACCAACATTGAATTTGTCAATGCAAATGCCCTGGAGCAGCTAGTCTACCCACCCACTAGAGGTACAAAAATCCTAAAGTTGGTACTCAGAAATATAGAACAGCACTGCCCTCCCCCTCCATGATGTCTCCACTGGTTAGATCAGTCCTCACTGGTTAGTTCAGACCACAAAGTGTTCTCCCTTGAAATACAACTAGACCCCCACCTAAACCCAAAAACTTTTCTAGGGCAAACCACCTCCTATTAAGTGACAGCATAAATGGTTTCCAAGCTCACAAAACCCATAAAAAAAACATAAGCCTATGTTGAGGTGTACATAGAAGCCCTGTACGCCCATATAAACAACTGCACAAAAATGACAGTACCAGCCCGAAATAAGCATAGGTCAAATTTGAAAAACAAGTCACCCTGGTATTAATAGGTTGCACAACAAAAGAAAATCCTTTCTAAAAGTAAGACAGAATGTGCATAACAGAGCAAAAAAATCCCTCATTAGTCTAAACAAACAAATCAGGGAAATAGTCCAGTCATCAAAAGCAAATTTTGAGGCAGAAGTAGCCTCGCAAGCTAAGAATAACCATAAGGCATTTCTCAGTTATGTCCACAATCTTAAGGGCAACACCCAACAATCCGTGGAATTAGCTCTAGACTGCATCACTTATAGTCAGCCAGAAGATACAGCAAATCTGCTAATCGAACTTCATCTCCCCAAAACTTATGGTTACCCCCCCCCCCCGCCGCCAAGAAATACCATCCACCATTCATCCATCAGTTATCACCAAAGAACAAAAAACTCTGCTTCAATGGGTCCCAGCAATATACCAGGATGCCTCTTAAATAGTTTGAAACAAGACCTATCTGGCCCACTAGGATCTCAATTTAACCAAAGCCTCCAGACTGGTTTTGCCCTGGTGGAGTTGAAAACAACAGTAGTCATCTTTCTGCATAAAGGGGGACTATCAATTGAACCTGAAAATTATAGCCCCATAAGTTTGATTAGTATTATGTGCACAACCATGGAAAGAATCATGGACCTGACAAATAATGGCACAGGAAACCTCCAAACACTGGATTCAACCTAATTCGGCTCTGTCAATGGCAGGTCATGCCGGGTATATATTAGATCATCGAAACGGCAGACTTTCAAATGATCTAATATCGAACCCAATATCGCAAACGCTGAAAACAGTGAAGCTGCACAAAACCAAATTCTTTCCTAGGGAAAGAATTCGGTTGGCCGTTGTTTTCAGAGATGCGGTGGAAAATTAAGGGTTGGGTTGAGGTAAGTGTGTGACTGTGTGGATGTTCGGGTTAGGGCGCGGGTTGGGGGAGTTAGGAATAGGGCGCGAGTCAGGCAAGTGTGCGATTGTGACAGAATTTGGGGTTAGGGGCGGGTTAAGTTTTTTAGGGTTAGGGCGCAGGTGAGGTGAGTGTGCGATAGTGACGGACCTTAGGGTTAGGGTCTGGGTTAAGGTAAGTGGATAGATAGTAGTGTAAGTGCAGTGTAGTGTAGAGTTACATGTAACTTTTAAATGTATGTGTGTGGATTGCTGATTTTTAGTGTGCTTGTGGTGTGTGTGTGTTACTCGGAACAGCGATTTTTTTCCCTGGGAAAAAATTCGCTGTTTTGAGATTTTGATATTGTTAGGGTTTGGGTTTTGCAGTTTGTCGTTACAGCATTCGATAATGTGCCATTTCGATGATCTGATATAGACCCAGTCATGCCTACTAAATCTGATAGACTTCTTTGATAAAGTCACTAGGGCCATGGATCAGGGTAAATACTGCATACCACCTACCTCAGTGATGGCGAACCTTTTGAGTTTGGAGAAACAAAAGCTACTGGCACAAAATAATCCAATGCACTTCACATGAGCAATGAAGGCAAAAGCAGTGTCGGTGATCACTGGCGTGTCACCCAAAACGTTGTGGGGGGGGTTCACCTTTGATGTGTGTGTCATAGGTTCACCATCACTGGCCTACCTTGACCTGGCCAAGGGATTTGACACAGTTCCCCACTCGCGTATTATAGATAAACTCATAAAACTAGGCATAAATCCCTGCATCACCAGATGGACAGCCAAATGGCTTACAAGCAGAACACATGTTGTTAAACTGGGTGAATACAGATCTAGTTAGAGACAGTTACTAGCACTGTGCCAGAGGGCTCAGTGCTAGGACCACTCCTGTTTGGAATATACTTCCCTTAAGTCAAGGCTGCTGCAGAGGATGTCTGGTTGACAAAGTCTTCTGACAAATGCAAGTTGGAGGGAAATCAGTGTATTCCAACAATATAGCTATCCTTCAGAAGGGTCGGATTCAGACAAATGATTGGTGCCAGAGGCACGGCCTAAAACTAAATGAAAATGCATGGCCTAAAACTAAATGAAAATGAATACCCTCTGAGAAGTCAAATACCCCCACAAATTACAACATTAATAGTACACACCTAGAAGTGGACTCAGTGGTGAAAGATCTAGGTACACACATAGATAGTAGCCTGAACAATGGCCATCATGTATCCACAGTGGTGAGGGCGTACTTCCATGTGGCACACCTTACAAGTAAAGGTATGGCATCCAGATCCAAGGAAGTTACATTCCCAATGCACTCGGCTCTCATTAGATCAATAATAGAGTACAATGCACCTTTTGGCATGTACTTGACTAGGCAATTACAAACAGCTGTAGCAACCTCAGAGGGTCCTCACAAAGAAAATATAGGATGTTAACAACATGCCCCATGAAGACAGAGTAAAGGGATAGAGCTTTTCGTCTGTCTCCTACAGACTATGCCTAACCTACAAGGCACTCACAAATCCAGCGCTGATGGAGCTGCTGCACATTCACAGGACTAACAGCACAAGAGTTACCTGATATAGGGATCTATACCTGGTCTACAACTCAAACACAACATGCTAAAGAGATAGATATGCATCTCACAGATTATCCCTTCTTGGGAACAACCTTCCTATTCATGTTAAGCAGAGCCCTTCCCTGACTCTCTTAAAACACAGTTAAGATCAATGGATGGGGAATCAAATTCACTCCTGGGGAATTTTACCTGATTTACGGTCCCTAGGGGCTAGTGGACTGCTTAGGGTTGTGCCCATGTCCATTATGGACAGGGGTAGTCTGTTAAATACTGAAAGGCATATGAACAAACCTAAGCTATCCTCTAGCCCCTAGAGATCATAAAATCAGGTAAAATTTGGGTAATACTGGCTAGGCCTGTAAGGGCTCTTATGCCATTAGCCTGGTACCTCCTATGATCAAATTTCATGCTGAAAGCACAACACAAAATTAGAGGGATGCAAAATTCTTAACTACATCTGCAAATAAAGGCACTTAATACAAACACATTTGGTCACTACCACACTTAAAACATATTAATTATAAACATGAATACTTAATGCAATGAAATAGGAACCCAGCTGAAAATTACTAGAGATGTGCTTCAACTTTTCCAAAGTTTATTTGCGACTGTACTCTACACGGTCACTTACATGTTCTGTATACCCACATAAATGCAGAACGATTTCCCCATTTTCCTTTGATTTTAGTTCAATACCACCAGAATGTATTTGACATCAATTTTCAAACCCTCCAAAAAATTATATCACACCAATGAAATATGGGCAATTATGCGCTTTTGTAAGGCTTTTAATTTTTTGTAACATCTCTGTGTTTTGTACATGAATCTTAAACTGTGAATAATCAATGTAACACATGGAACGCTCTGGTTATGCCATGAAAACAGAAAAATAACTTCAATCTAGTCAGGTACATACATAAGAACCTGGCTTAGAAGATTGTTGTAAGCTAGTTTCTTGCATATAAACCTGTCTGAAAAAAACAAATAAATAAATAAACAAACCTCAAATCTGCAACAGTGGCAGCAGTCACCAAATAACTATATATTTCAATGCCACACATTTTTGTAACAAAGTTGTCACAAGCAGCAGTGAAACTCCCAGTGTACTGCAAGGGGTTATGATCAGTCTTCCAAACAGAAGCATGCTGTTAAGGCCAGGAACAAAACAGCATTGTGTTCCTTTACTGCACAAAAAAAAGCAAGCTACCATGTGGTCTTCCATCCAACAAAACATTACAAATTAAATAAGTTTAAAAACAGGAAAATGCTGCAGTGTGTGTGTGTGGGGAGGGGGAGCCATATTTTTTATACTGGTTTAGCTTTACAAAACCTTTTGGCATTCTGTCCTTTTGTGATAATATTGTGCAAGAATACTTAATGAAGTAGAACTACCTGACCTACTGACCACAACAGACATTCAAAGAACAGACACTATGCAACAGTACTGATGCTCCTACTTTTCAGCTTTGAATTTGAGTTTGTGTAATCTTCTGCAGAACTCATCCACAATAAATGGCACTCTGCATAAAAAGAGTTCATGCACTTTTCACCAGAAGAATTGAAGGAAGGAGATGACACTGCTGCTTTCATTTAAATGCATCCAGGAAACATGCTTGTCAAAGAGCTACTTCTTTCTCAGTTACTTACATGCCACGTTTTCTCAGATACATGCCATGTTTTCTATTTAACATATGTTCATATACTCTTCTTTAAAATTTTTAATGCATTCTTCCCAAGAATGTTGACAGTTTTGGCTATTTTGCTATGTACAATACAATAGAACTGCCTTTACCTCCAAAATAGTTCAACATATTCTTGAAATTTTCAGGGAACAATGCTGGGACAAATGCTTACACAAAACCCTTAGCTTGGGTTCCTTGTCTTAAAAGAACAGCTGTAACTTGAATGCTAATGAAAATTAATCTCATTTTTATGTCACAATAAAGACTACTACATACATAAGTTAATTGTCCAAGGGTAAAATAAATGTGTGTGCGTGCTTTTAATATATGTTCACTTTAGGCCTGAAGTCATAGAACAGACACACTTCCTTATTATGCCCAAAGCCATAATACTTTACACTTAAATTTATTTTGAGTAAAAGATGTACAAGCAGTAGAAACATGTTGTTAACTCTTCACTGACATAATGTAACAAATCCAAATAGTCGAGGTCTAGTGGACATTCTAGCTTGACTTTGACCCTAACTACCGAGATAAAGATCTCTCTACTGTTTCAGATTATTCTTAGACTCCCAGACACTCAGTCTTAAACAATATATGCACAAATTCATTGCTGTTATGGTAAGCAATATAATCTCAAAATACACATCTGTCATTTCTTTAATATTCTGATAATGTGCAATTGTACAAGTTAACTTACCATAACTGTAGCTGTTCAAATAGATCACTGCTGCAGTAGCTATAACTACATGGGATGTATCCTGCCTATGATCTCAGATGTCCAGCCAGCCTGCAAAGCTTTGGGATCCTTCCTAACACACTATACATCCCCCTTCACCATGATGGTATATGCTGGTATAACAGGGACATATAGATGCACCAAGAGCCAGAGCCTTCTTACACGAATCAGAGGCTGAAGCTTAAAGCAATAAAGTTAATAATCCAGTCTGGGTTACCGGAGACAGCTCTGTTGAGTTAAAGCTGGACAGAAAACCAATCAACCTGCCTAACATGAACTGAATTGCTGTAAGAAGGTTCACTGACAGGATATAGCTTGGAAATGGATGACATGATGATATGGAGGACACTGGACATCTTATGTATACAAAAGACAAGATGGAAGGGTAGTGCATCAAAGCCACTTGGTTTGGGATCCATAGTCTACTACTCAGGAGGAGGACTGGCTAGAAATGGTGTGGGAAATGTGGTGAGACAGGCTTCAGAAAGCAGTAAGGGTTATCATCAGAATTAGTGACAGACTCATGGCAGTCAGACTCCTCCTTAATGTTGCGTCTTTCGGCTTTTCCTGGTTAGGGGTCGCCACAGTGGAACTCCGGTCAGTTAATGATTGGTAGTTGATTTTTAAGTGCCGAGTTACCAGCCCTGACGCACAATCTTCAACAAAGGTACGCCCATTCACGCATGCCTCCACACAGAAGACGCTCTAGCTGAGAATCGAACCGGACAGCATCTTACTGTGAGGTGACAATGCTACGGCAGCAAGACTCCTTCTTAATGATAGGCTATGCCCCACAGCAGGGTTGTGATAATGAGGAAAAAAAAGAGTGCATTCAAAC